>NC_069145.1:31518143-31618143 GCF_943734635.1 Anopheles cruzii
ATGTGGCTTCAAGTAGATTTGCACCATAATTAAAGGTGAGTCACACAACAGCCGCTAGTCGGATGATGATGAAACACGGCATGCAGATTAGCCAGATGACCATGCAGATTAGCACCATTCGTATCACATGTTGCAATGCGATCCAAACGTAATCAACGCTAATACAAACCAGTGGTGGCTGGTTTTCTTCTGATTCTGAGCTTACCATTTGCTAATATCGTCATAGCGCTACCAAGAACAGGAACTTTTACACCGAATCAAACCAATTTGCCTCAGTTTATTTTCTCATTGTGTACGAGGACAAACGATGCCGATAAATCACGTATTTCGTACGACGAATTGCGTTGCTTGGGTTTGGATGGGTGGTTCATTGTAAACAACAACAAACTCTGTTCGGATTTTCGCTGCACTGTGACGTTTGTCAGCTGATGTGCAACTGCTCGACTGCTCGATATCGATTTTGTATTACAGTTTTCGTTCGAAGAGCGAACTCGCGCCGATTCAAAAGAAAGCAGAAAAATTTCATCACAAACGAACGGATTCGATTGAAACTATTAACAGAGTTTTCTGATATTCAGCCCTGTTGAGTTAAAATCTTAACTTGTTGTTTAGAATTCTCAATCAATAAATTGTAAACTGTTGATTAGAATTCGAATTCATAATTCGAAAGATATTATATATATTTGTCGTTGCGTTATCGTGTTATCAGTTATCGTGAACCACGCGTGCTCTAGCGGTGCGAAGGTTACAATTTTACTGATCTTTCGCAGGTCACCACATCCATATCTGGGGCACGCTTTTGCATTCCGCGATCGGTATGGCCTGCAGACCGAGATCGAGCGCATAATCACAATGCACGTGGAGCAGATTGCGCAGCAAAATGTCCGCCAATTTAAGAATGACGGGGAAGCTGTGGTTCCTTCGACAGCAGGCAGCAGCGATCGAACGCTAGTGTCGACTGTTGCAGCAAATTGAACGCCAGCTCCTCCGAGAGAAACGTTTCACCCCCGTAGTCTTCGATCTGGGCAATGTTTATGTTAGCGCGGGCCCCTATCAGGGCCTGCATATCACGTCGCAGTTCCTGGAAGCGTTCGATCTGCTTCTTTTGGTGGTTTTTGTTTTCGTAAAACCTTTTCAGCTCCGCCTGACACCGACCATCGAGCGTACGGCATTCCACTTCGATGTAGGTGGCCAGATGGCGATCAAAGATGTTGGCCGTCAATTTTTGCAGCAGATCATCGTCGGAGCCCTTGAAAAACTCCTGCAACTCCGCGCTCAGCTTCAGCGTACGGGAATACAGCTCCGATAGCGTTTTCAGATATTTGTGCTCGTCTTTTCGGTCGTCCAGTTTCGTCTGCACGAACTGGTTTATCTTCAGCTGGTAGATGTTGAGAATGAACTTGTTAATCACTTTGTCCGGGGCGCTAAACACCTGCTGAATGATTTTGTAGTGCTTGTGGCCGAGCGGCACGATGCCCTCGAACACGTCGCGCCACCGTGGCCTGACTTTGCTCAATGTACACATCGATCACCTGCGTGTAGCACTTGAACTGCGACAGTATATCCGACAGCTCCTTCATCCGCTCAATGTTCTCCATCTTCTGAGCCGTCGCAAACTCCTCGATGAGCCACATCTCGATGTCGTCATACTGGGCTTCGATCTTTTTCTTCGCGTTCGCAAACCTCTGCGCCGGTAGATCCTGCGAGATTTGAAACAGCTTTTGTATGATGTCGGCCGCCTCGTACAGCTTCGTCTTATCGCTGTAAATGTCGTTCACGATCGGGCCCGGCGTCAGGACCTCCGTCATGTGGTTTAGCAGTAGCTGTGCCTCGACCGTGCGACTCCGCGGAATGTTGACGTTCTCAAGCTGCTCGCCAAGAAGGATCACCTTGCCGGCGACCGAGTTGATCTTTTCGCCCAGCTGATGGAAGTAGTCCACCGACACCTGGTGTTTCGCGACAAACTTGTCAATCGCCTTCACAAAGATCGCTTGCTCCTCCTTCAGTGCCTCTTCCAGTTTGTCACACTTTCGTTGCTGCCGTTCCTGCCCTTATCCTTTATGGTTTCAACGAACGTCTCGTACAGCAGATCGGGATCGAACTGATCGGAACCAATTTCGTTGTTCGTTCGCCAGCATAGTCGCTCGATGAATTCTTCCACCTCGAACGGATCCTAGGGGTGGCACGGAATGGGAGTGAACAACAGCATACCACCAAAGCAGCGTCCCGCTGGAAAGCCATTTACCTGCTCCAGTTCTTCAACATACTGCGATAACATTTTGGATTGATGGACCTTCGATTTGGGATTCGGGAACGCGCAAAGTCACACCTCGAAAATAATCAACCAGTTTTTTGCGTTGATGAAAATCATTTGTTGACAATCTGGACAATTGCCACCGCACCAAGGCCAAGGTTGCTATAGGCAGTGTTTTCGTTCGGTGTCCTCTTTTTTCTCTAGATCGACGAAACATAATAAATTTTCACGCTCCAAGAATACTTTTTATTTGGCCAGCATCACGATTCAAGTGAAATATCCGACGCCGCGAGTATGATCGAAACAAATGCTATAATGCCAAAAGGCACTCTCTAGCGATCTTGTCAGCGTGAGAAGACGTTTATAGGTCCACGCAAGGTGCTCAGGCAACCCTGCGCCTTCTGATACGTGTTTGAGGCGTGATGTGTCAAAGTCGCAAGAGCGATAGAAACGGAAAAAGTTGGAAGTAATTTCACAGCAATTCCGCTTAGCTACGAATTAAAGTGAATTCCGGATCGTGATAGGAACGTAACGTGCTACGGCAAAGTAGCCAGACACAGTTTCGCTCGCGTACGACGGTGCTGACCATTCGCTGGCGTCAAGCAGGTTTTGGCCGTGCTGTGTTGTAGGGTGAAAAGAAAAAGAAAAATCGCTAGTGCAGCCACAAGGGCCGACGACGACGAAGCCTGCGTTGAAAGTGGTGTGGACGCACAGTTTTTTGTTGAAACTTGCAAAGTGAAGGAAACGCATTCCTGCATCGCAACATGAGTCCAGAATAGTAAGTGAGCCCCCATATCGAGTGCACGGATATCGACGAGCCCGCAGGGGAGGAACAAAAAGAATCCACCTATACGTCTCTCAGCACCTTGCTCTCTCTCCGTTACCTGCCCCCCTTCCGTGCTGCACGGTCTGATACTGCGTCAATTGTACGTTGCGAGTCACTTGGAAGTCTTATTTTCTTTCGTGGCACAGTTGGCTTTACAATGGTCGCGGGGACAAAGAGCTACTGGCTCCTTCTTTCGAAGGAATATTCGGCGGAAAAGTGTGGGTCAACGATTTTCGTTTTCCGTTGCATTTAGTTTTCTCTGATAAGGGCCAACGAGAGTGGTGACGATGACGAATAATTTCCGTGCCCCCTTCCTCACTGCTGGCCATCCCCCGCTCTCTTTCCGCCTGCCCGCGGAGCCCGTAACGGCGGCAGCAGCAGCTCCGTCCTGTGTAGACCATTGTGGTCGCCGCCGTCCTCGGCGTCATCGTCATCGTCAGCACGATCATTATTCGTCATCGTGCATCGGCGAGCAAACTCGTCAACCGACGAACCGTTCGTTCGCCCGCACCCACACGGGTGGGAAAGAGAAAGCGAATACCATGGAGCGCCACTCATCGATTTTGATTTGCGCGATAATCAGCGATGACGGTTGAAATGAGACGCAACATATCTGGAACGCGGACGAAATTTTACATTCCCCTAATCCGTAGTTGGCCAAATCGTGCTAAAATGAGTGAGATTAGCTTACGCCCTTCGAAACACTGTGTTTTGCTGGAAGATGATATCTGTTCCGAACAGCACCGGAAGGATTGGTTCCTCGCTCTCGAAGTGTCATCCATTGCTGCTGGTCAGGCATTAGAAGTGTGATCGGTAAATAGAGCATTCCATGCTTCGATCGCGAATCAAACACCTTTTTTGATGTACCGTGAGTGAGTCATTCGCGAAAACAGGGCCAACTATGCTCTGTACTCTGTGTGTGCAATGTGTCGTGTTTCGTTCCGCACCAACCAGCAGCGTCAACAGTGTCGTCGTTTGTTGCCACTGTCTTTCGAAGGAGAATAATAAATGCTTGTCCAAAGAAAACGAAGGCGCGGCGAAATACGATTAATAAACAATCTAAGATGCAGTTAGACGCAGCAGTGCATGAGGTGAACTTTACACCCTCTCGGAGTGTGTCGCGTCGCAATTAATGTAGAAAACGACGGCAAATCGCACTTAATCCACTCCCTGAGGTTGGGAGGTCGACCTTTTCTTGGCTTGGTATTAGTTACAGTCTCAAAAAGCATGAATTGGAAACTAGTTTTCCTATTTGCATTGCTCTTCTGCGTTGCTTCCATGCGCTTCGTGCATCTACTCTGTTGGATGCTTTCAGTTAGAAGTCATGATAATATCACGTTTATCGCCGCGGCTTGTCATCGCTGTTTGCCTGTGTTCCGCCCATATCCCCGGCTTTATCAGCTGTCGTTTAGGAATAGCCAGTGAACTTTTCAGTCTGTCTCATTTCTCTTTTTGATGTGTTTGTTTCTTACACCTTTTGCAGCGACTACTTGTTTAAGTTGCTGCTGATCGGCGATTCTGGAGTAGGAAAATCCTGCCTTCTGCTAAGATTTGCTGTAAGTAACCATTGACCGTAAGCGAATCCGAAGCTCGACAGGGTAATTTGAATCATTCCTCTCCTTCGCAGGACGATACGTACACGGAAAGTTACATCAGCACAATTGGTGTAGATTTTGTAAGTAGCCACCAGGCTTTTTATCACATAACGACATTATCACTCACGCTTATTGTTTTCTTGTTCTTTAGAAAATTAGAACCATAGATCTGGATGGCAAGACGATCAAACTGCAAATCGTAAGTTGACTGGTGTGATGGCAAACGATGATCGAGATCCAACGGTGATTCTGATGATGTTTTCTTTTACAGTGGGACACTGCTGGCCAGGAACGCTTCCGTACGATAACGTCGTCCTACTATCGCGGGGCGCATGGCATTATCGTCGTGTATGACTGCACCGATCACGATTCGTTCGAGAACGTCAAACAGTGGCTCGAAGAGATCGAACGCTATGCATGCGACAACGTCAACAAACTGTTGGTCGGCAATAAGTGTGATCTGCAAACTAAGAAACGTGTCGACACCACAACGGCAATGGTAAGCAGCTTCGAAAACACAGAATTAATCGGCGTATGGTGTTGAGTCATTTACTTTCGTTTTGTTCACTTCTACGAACCAATTTCAAACTATAGCCGAATGCTAAAAGATACTCTGTAAAGGAAGAGCTCACGTTTGGAATAAATTTAACTCAATATTCTAAATGTATAAATAGTTGATATAATGTATTGCTTATGCCTGTACTTTACTTGTTAAATATTCACTAATGGTAATTTGTGTGTGCTTTTTAGGAATTGGCAAATCAGCTGGGAATTCCATTCCTAGAGACGTCAGCGAAAAATGCCACCAACGTCGAGCAGGCCTTCATGACCATGGCGGCTGAAATCAAGAATCGCGTCGGGCCACCGTCGAGTGCCGCGGATCCGCCGAGTGCCGTTAAGATCGATAAGGGACGCAACGTTGAGGCAAAATCGGGCTGTTGCTGAACACACATTCGGCAGTTATTATTACTACTAACCACTCCAATCATCCCCTCCAACGGCCTCCTTCCCTTCCCCGTTTCACTTGCGCAGCATCGTAGCCAGGCAAACAGAACAGAAATCGAAACAAGCACCGGAAGGATAGCGAAAAGTGACACCCACAGAGGCACCCCGTTTCCCGTTTCTCTCCTACACACTCACACGGATGCACGAATGGACGAGCGCGCAACAGGGGGCAGCGGTTATCCCCTGTGCGCGGTGCGACGGCCGCTAAGAATGTATTTTATGTTTACCTGTCCCGGCGTGTGTTGTTAGGTTGCAGTAACACCTTCTCACTATAGGCTACCACTATTATAATTATCATCATTATTATAATTATCAATATACCGTTCGAGGAAGGGAAGAGGTCTGCAAACCGCAAACAGAGCAAACAATTACAGAAGTGTGTCAGAAGGGTGTTAGGTGTCCCCGGCATGGTCGAAAGGCCAGGGCGCTGCGAAAGGTGAACATTGCAACAAACGCCCACTTTGAGATCGGCAGTGCTGAAGCTGAAGACGAATAGTCTGGTATCACGAGTTCAAGCGAGTGTTGCGCGTTCGGACGGAGAAGGTGCAAGAAAATAGAAGAGAAAGAGACAAAATAAATAGCGGAAATTGGAAACATTCGATAATGACGGCCTGTCTGCAACGAAGTTGGTTGAAAGAACATTGGCACGTTTTCCCGGGCCAATACTAAAGAAAACATAAAACGCAGAACAATCTGTAAGTAAATCACCGATGTACGGTGCGTTGTTGTGTGTGGCATTGGGCCTTCATCCTTGTTACCGTCATGATGCGCGGTGCAAACATTAGTTTGTCGTGAACCAGTGGAAGCTTACTAGCTGTGGGCGTCCTCTTTTTAGTGCTTTTGCTATCTTCCGTCGCGGGATTTAGTTAGTTTTTCATCTAGCGAACTTTGTATGCACAGCGAATGATTCGATTTGCTTAACTCTGCCACAGATAACGTACTGCAGGCCTTATCACAAGATAAGTTATGGTGTAGCAGGTATTTACACTTTTTGAGACACCGGGTATTTACACCTTTTGTTTCTTTCGTCTCTTCTACTTTTCAACTTCTTTAACTGTAACGGGGTCTTTACCCTTTTGATTAAGCATCTTTTCTGCAAATGCCAACAAAATTCTAAGCCGCAATTACGAAACGAAACCACAAATCAAATAAAGAAGCAAGACGTTGAGGGTAGTATATAAAAAGAGATAAGCAAGAACTTTAAAACAATTTGATGAAGGATGCAAATAATACCTTAGTTTATAGACGTTTGATAAATAAGAGGGAAATTGAAGTTTGGGAGCCAAGATCTTCCAGCGCAACATTTCGTTCCCCGTCTATTGGCGGTTTTAATACTTCGCTTTCGATAGTACATTCGTGCGTTCGAAATCAGTTCAATTCATTCTGACCGATGTGCAGTATGCAATTTAATTTTCTTCATAAAACCCCTCCACTATGGTTAACCAAAGTTCGTGCAGTGAGCTCCCACATTATTCAGCAAACAGAAATGAACGATCGGTTATCGAACCGCTCCTAGTTTCTTTCATACATTCCCCAAGGGTTTTTCACACAATTTATTTTGAGTTGCAAGTCGGTTATCGGCAGCATATACACGTAGGAATAGTAATTCAAATAGGATTTCGACTAGCAGCAATGTTTTCGGCATTATTTAAGATAATTAGGGTCCGTAGCGAAAATAGACAGATCAATAAAGTTTTACTTTTCCCAATCCACTCCATCTTTTTGCCTTTTTTGCGTCGAATCTTTCATAAACGGTTACCCGTAACCCAGTTTTAGCTTCGGGTTTTCTCCAACCACGACGTTCGATTTTTTCCGGAATTTATGTACTAGGAACAAGAAAGTTCTTTCAATCTACTGAAAAGGTAAAATAAACTCGCGATACTTCTACAGCGATCCAGCTGCCCTTTGGCGATCATTCATTCAATTTTGATGCGAATTTGCGATGCGATGCGTGCTGTTGAACAAACCAATTGCCGACATTGAAGGAGAAAAAAACACGAATCGATGATGGTTATGATGGTTTATTATCGAAAAATGTGTCGATACTTAAGACAATAGCAAAAAATAATAAATAATTTAATCTAAATGAAAAGAAACATCTTTCTACCGAGAACCGCGCCACTTCAGCAGCGCACAGTCCGGGCGTTGCATTGTGTTTGCTCAGGGAAGATTGCACCTGGCTGGTTCCGTTCTGTTTCTTGCGGTACTATCCCCGCTTCTTGGCACATAATTTATCCTACTAAATATTATACCATTGCACTATGACATGCTACATTGTGCGTAGCACGGTGCTTAGGCTTAGGAGCTAATTAGTCTACCGTTCATCGGTCTCCATCGGGATGGCTGGGATTTTACGATGGTGATTTTTTTTTGGGAGGGATGCGCGCTAGTATGATGATGTTGCATGGCCCTGGGATTTAAGGGGCGCTCGGCTTTGTTGTACGCTATCGAACGGCAAATGCATACAACACTATTCGAACGGTAAGCAGGTCAACCGCCTAACGAATAGTTTGCTTCAAATTTCTTGCAACAGTTGCTCGGTGTCCTTGTTGTATATGTCATCGTCACGAGCTTCATCGTCGCCGACCGACACCGGATACCGCGGGGTCGTCGATGTACTACCGGAAGTGCCGGGGGTAGATGTGGAGCTTCGTTGCGGCATTTGATACTTAGTTCGCTTGGGCAGAATTCCATGCTCTTCCGGTTCCTGCAGTCCTTCGCTGTCCAGATCGAATGGTTCGGAATCGGTGTAATCGGTCGCGGTGGTCGTTTTGAATTCATCGCGACTGCTGGCTTTCTCCGCGCGCAAGTCACAGGCGGCCAGTTCGATGGAATTGGGTGGTGGGGCTTCGGCGGCTTCGGACGGCGGCGGCGGCGTCGTTTGCCCTTCGCTGCTCTGCTCATCTTCATCTTCCCCTAGCTGTTTTTTCAGGTGACTGATAACCTCCTTCTTCTCGTTCAGTATGCTGATGCACTTGGTTATCAGTTCGATCTCGTACAGGCGCGTGTCCTCTTCCTGTTGCCGCTGGAACTCTAGCAACTCCTCGTGTTCCTCCTTCAGCTCGCGAAGGATTTTGTTCTTCAGCAGCACATCGGTCCGCAGACGATTCGACGATTGGATCGAGTTCGACAGGACATCGGACAGCAAACACTGGGATCGCAGCAGGATCACCGAACCGTACGTGAACGTCAGCTGTGGACCGAGGATCTTGCGCCACACGAAGTTATTCTCTTCGACCGCGTAGCTGAACCCGTTCGCGCCGCCCTCGGTGCAAAGGGCGAGCTTGGTTTCTTGCAGAAAATCGTCCCACGAATGTTCCAATCGAAGCGCCGTCTGCTGAAGCACCTCATGCTCGATTTCGGACACGAAACTGAGCGGCGTGTTGTACAGCGAACTAAAGACAATGATTTTCAGCAGTATTTTCCGCTCGCCCCAGGTGCTTTCGATGAACGCGTAATGGTTCCAGGTACCGTCACCGCCCGTTGCCGCCACAATGGGCAGCTTGTTGAGGAATACGTTGTCCAGTTCCATTGTTCCGTAGCGGGTTTTCACAGGACGCCTTTTTCCGATACTCTCCAATGCGAGCCCAACACACACTTCACTGGCGACGGTCAACAAAGTAGGCGGATGCGCGTATCAAAACAAGCTCGCTGGAATGAAGAACTTGACAGTTAGGAAGTGGGGTTTTTCTGTACCCCTCGGCGGACGTTGTCTTTTGCCTCCCAACCCCCTTTTTTGCTGGCGTTCAAAACCTGCACCGTCGCGTACGCCGTCACAAACGCTCTGCGTTCGCGCACTGTGTTCACACGTACATGTTTTTTCCGGTTTTCCTACATCCGCATCCACCAAACCTCTCCCCCTGTTCGATTATCCACAGAACAGGTATGTTGGCGGCTGTTCGGAAGAGGTGTCTTTTGGGGGTGGTCGCTTTCCTCGAAATTATGTACACTGCCGCCACATACACCTGTCCGTTTGAGCGAGCGCGCGCCTGTTTATAACGCACACCAACGAACTCGGCTCTCTTTTCATCCGTGCGCTCTCTCGTATTGCATGCGCGTGTGTGAGTAGTTCGCCAATTCGCCGAAAAGGAGCTGTCAAAATGCAAGAGCCGATTGTCGGTTGATATTCGCACTCCATATCCATATGTAGTGGCAAGGATTCGCGAAAAAGGTACTCTGCCTTTCCCATAGAGTTATTGTTTGCCTTCCCTTTTATCGTTAAAGTAGCAGTGCGAAAGTGGTGTTGACACAGATCTCGGGACCTCCACAAAATCACTATAAAGTACTGAACCTTCCCTTTAAACACGATGCACTGTTTGGTAAATGTGTGCGTGCCACTAATGGAAGATAGTGGGAGACAAAATAAAATCAAAACAAAGACTCGCGACTTCGCGCTCCTCGGCCCCGTTCGCGCGATATTCGCGCCGTGCCCGCCGTATGAGGAGGCGGATGTTGTTGGGCTTCCTACGCAGTAACGTGAAGTGTAGTGCCGTATGTTAACTGTGTCGATTTAGACTCGTTTTTTGTTTTGCAACGGAGTGAGAAACACGAGCAAATGCTGAAAACCAAAAAACAAACAACAATTCGATACTAGCCTTTGCACGGGACGTTTTGTGAGCGCTGCAAACGGTGAAGGTTATTACGCTGCGAAGAAATCAGCTGTGTGTCAAGCAAACACGGCTGATCGTGTAGCATAAGCTTCGTGGGCTTTGGGCTTGACCGGAGTTGGCCCTGGGTGCTTGAATGGACCATCTCCTCCGTTCTCCGGATGCTCCGATGGCGGTGCTATCTGGTCGCGCGTTTTGCAAGAATGTTGCAATCGTCCAGTAAACATTACTTTGTGTAGTGTCGTGTGGAAGGCGACAATAGCCACTCGCCGTCTGCCGCCTAATAAGAATATAATTCTTCGTACGGTGTTGTGTACATTGTGGATTTTCGTTGGCCGCAATGGAGTCGCACAATGGTTTGGGATCGTCATCCGATACGCTAAGCTCGCTGTACGCAGAGTGGAAACGAATTCACGACATCCATCCGTCGGAAGATTTTAGCCAGGTAAGCGAGAGGACCTCGACTGGGCTAGTGGCCTCAGTGTGGACGTTGTGACAACCTGTCTTTCGTTTTATTTGTTTTTTTTCAGCGAAATGCTGCGATAGAGCACTTCCTCGAGGGATTTAATCGGCTCGGGGAAGAGGACCGGATGCAGTTGGACCGGCTAAAGTAAGTATCCCGCAGGATCATCATCGACTTACTCGTAGAGCTTCAATCACATTGCTTATCAATTTCTGGAAACGGCGATAATGGGACGGGGCCACAATAAGTACATGAATCTAGTTCATCGAAATCATCACTCTTTTGTTGTCGGCCGTAATCTTTTAATTACGGTTATTTTTTGTCATGAAAATCTCTACCCTTCAGCCGTTGCGAGAACATTGCGTCAGCCTTATCACGCCAACTGCTGCTGTTGATATACGAAATCTGTGATCGCAGCGTAAAGCGTCTCAGCGCTGGTGATTCAGAGACGACAGCAGCGTCGTCCAACTCTGAAGATCGCACCGCCAGCAGCGCCGAGACGGATTTAGCGAGCGAAAGAGACCACGGCGAGCGAGATACCACAAACGATAGTAGTAACGGCACTACTATTGACAATGGCGTAAGTATCAAGAGTGTGACGCTAACAGCGAATGTCCCACATCCACTGACCAGCGTGTTATCTGCGGTCGGTAGGGGTTTCAGGATGCACCGGTTGCGCTGCCCCCGGCAAGTGTGGATTTGAACGAAAACCGACGCCACTGGTTGAAGGATTTTTTCCTAAACGGCATCGGAGGCCGGCTGTTGCAGACCTTGGCGCGGATTGGTGCTAAAGTAAGTGATTATTCCAGAGCGCGCTTTCGTTCGGGCCTTCAGGGTTTCTGAACGTAGGCTTTTGTTTTTGCAGGATATTGCCAATGGGCGCGAGATAACGGCGGTTCTGGTGCGCATACTACCAACAACGAGATGGTTCGCGGTTTCGGACGCTTCCCGGGACCCTTCCCTGGAGACCTGTCCTGGTTATGCTGAATACGTTAGAAGTGTGCTAGGTTTCCGTTCCTTCAACGATGATGGGCGTGAGGGCAGAAAACGTTCTTTCTGTGATCCGCCGGCCTCGATGTTTGAAGGATTTCAAACGCGCGATACAATTCACCATGCAGCCATGCCGGTTGAACTGCCACAATACGATCATTTGCAACTACGATACATGACGAAACTGTCGCAAGATCAATTCACCCTGACCGTGCTAAATCTGCTGGAAAGCTTGATCGTACACGAGAACGTGCTCACGATCGACGAAAATTCGGTGACGGTGTCCTGTTTGCGCGTTGCGCTCGAGCAACTCAAGTGCCAGGAGCGGCTAGAGGAAGGAGTCACCAATCGGCGAATTCTGCGCCACAAGTTGCTCGGTCTGGTCATGCTTTGTCTAAACAATCTATTCTTCCTGGAAACGCTCGACTCACCCGATGTCAGTCTACGGATGGTGGCTTCCGATATGATGGAATTGTTGCAGCGAGAGCTGCGCGAAGCTCCCTCACCGACGACTTTAAATGTTGTCTGGGCCGAGTTTGTTCACAATCTTGCGTACGCCATTGTGTCGATCGTGAATCACACATTTCTCCATTTTTCCCGCAATTTCGAAAGCGAGCAAATTTTTATGTCCATCTTTAAGCTACTTGAAAGCAATCTAGAGACAATGAAGCACACGTACACCCAGCTACAGCTTGCGATCGTTCCCCAGCCAAGCTCGGGACTGATCGATATGCTACTCAAGATGCTGGAAAACTTCATTCTCGTCCTCGCGCCGGCACGATCGCACAGTGGCAAAAGAGCTCGCAAATGTCGTGTCCGGTTGCATCACTCGCGACAAGAGCCGCGCGCTGCGTACGTCTGCGCTCTCGAGCATCTGCTGCTGAACTTCTTCCCGATCGCCAAACACACCGACCAGCGATCGTTGGTGAGTTTCTTCAAGGTGCACCAACTGTGCTGCTGCAACACCAACGCTCACACGCTCGAAGTGCTTCTGAAGCTGTCTAACGGCGACCTGATACCGAAGCTCCGCCTGAGCTTCACGGCACGAACCGTAGTGTATGCGATCTTCCATCGTTCGCAGTGCGTAACCTGTGAGTCGGATCGGGCGGCCAACACGTTCTATGAACAGTTTACCCACACGCATCGCGATGTGTTCTGGGAGTTTGGGCGACCCGAGAACCGTTACTGTTGCATGCCGACCTTCTTACGTTATCTCCTCGATATTGTGCGCGTGGTGCCGTACCGGCTGAAAGCGTTCATCGTGCAGGAGTTGGTGCAAAAGTTGCTGAGTGATGAACTGAGCAACATCGTCGAGAAAACTCAGCCGGAGTACGACGACGGTTGGAAGGAAGTGGTGAACGGTTGTCTGTTGATCGTTTGCCGTGCGGCGACTGCCGAGGAAGCGATGATGGAACTGTTTTACTGTGACGCAAATATGGACCTTTTGCGAGTACTTAGCGGACGGCTTGAGCTTTCGCACAACATGCACGCAATCATGACGATCGGTATACGGGCAATGGAAGCACTCGGAAGGCTACCCATCGTGCGCCAACTGATCGGCATATTGCTCAATGAATTGGACAAACGAGGCGCTTATTTAGTGTCCGTTTTAGCTGCCGCTGCTAACAGCCGCACCGTGGATGTTGAGCTGAAACCTATCGAATGGACAACAGGAAACAACAAGGAGCCGCTTGACGAACCATTCGAAGCCACGCTTCAACTGCATCTTGAACACTGGAAGACGGTGCGACACCTGTTGAAGCAAAGTGAGTGCTTTCGTCGAGCGTTCCTCGATCGATACCAGGGACGAAAGGGTGTACAGCGCTTTCTCGACCTGTCTTGCAACCTGGCCAGCGTTTGTTTGTACCGCAGCGAACCGTGCGGTGAGGACGGCGATACGGGGAGCGGCTTTTTGGGACCAGTGTCGTTCCAAATCGGTCAATTAGTCGCACCATCGGATGAACCAGAGCTGCGCAGTGTGTTGAACATATTCCACTACAGCGACCAACTGATCGACGGATCACTGTCGACGGAGAGTTTCTATTATTCCGCCACTGGGCAGGAATCCCCAGCGCAGGTCAGTTACTCACCGAGCCAGGAGGAAGATTTTTCCTTTCTGCGGGAGCTTCGCTTGGGGATAGACTGGCAACTACCGGGTACCACCAGAGGAGTTACCGAAAGGTTGGGTTTCGGAAAGTTGGAGAAGAAATGGTCTATATCGGAGCTGTTTAACATTCGTCAAATGCTGGCCGACTTAATGGAAGGATATCTGCCGCGATCGAAGCAAACAAGCAGTGGGCGGATCGGGATCCTTCCGGACGCTACTCGGAAGCTGCTTGATGCAGGAAGCCCGGTGGTGAGGAAAAAGTTGACACACCTTTTCGAAACCATCGTTGCATCGATGCAGTTGCTGTCGACTGCTGACGTATCGAGCAATGAGAGTGTGGCATCGGAACAAGGTGAGTGGAAAAGGAATTGTAGAGCGAGAGTGTCGAATGCAATTCGATCCACTTGTTACCATTCACAAACCGGTGCAACCTTCGCGCTGTGTGCGTGTGTGCTGAGGTGAAGCCATACGACGTTATTCGCGTGGTGACCGACGCCAAAGTGTTTTAGTTTGGTGTTCCAGTAGAATCGGTGAAGTTCTTTAACATTCCGTTGCGTTTCGGTTGCATTTCAGATAACGTGATGCAGCTGGCCCTGTTCGAGTTGAAGCGTTTGCTGTTGAGCAATGCAATCAACAACTGGGACTGTCCGGGAAAGGCGAACGACGTGATGAACGTGCTACAGGCGCTGATAAAAGTGGCCGAAATGCGAAAGGAAACGAACCAGCAACGTTGCGGCAAGGAAAGCTTTTCAGAGCGAGAGAAATCGTACGATGAGGAAGATCACCTAGCCAGCCTTGGGCCGCCGATTCATGCCGATGACAACATGGCCGACGATGTTAGCTCGACGGATGAGTCTTACACGACCGCACGAGACGACGGGTACGAGGGTGACGTGGAAATTGAAACGAACCACGTGCCACAATCAAGACACGGGCTACCGACGTACCAGAGGAACCGCCAGACGGAAGAAGGCGGCAAACAGTCTGTGGGCTCGATGAATGCTAACATATGTACGCTGGTGACGGAGATTCTGGTCGAACTGTCAGCCCGTTGCGCCGAAAGTCCTGACCACTGGTGCTCGGTTTTGTCCCAGATGGTCGTGAAGTTGAACATGATCCGTCACTGTCTCGGTGGTGCGCTCTACCTTATCCGAGGTTTCGCCAGCGTGTTGCAAAGGAACGACAGCCGGCTGAAGGAACTGCAATCCTCAATCATGGATCTTATCGTTGATCTCAACAATCCGGACGTGCTCGTAAGATTTGTACAGCTCCTCGGACACCCGGATCCCCCGGTGCAGTCAATACTGACGAAGCTGACGAAACTGTTCGAAGCTAGTTCCGCGGTAGAATGCTATCAGAGCGTAGCGTTCCCCACCCTGAATACTAGTCACACATTTTGGTCGTCAAGCGATGTGCTGCTGGCAAAGAAGATCACCTTCCTGCGTGAACATCACCTCCACTTTGGCGTACGATCCGGGTTTACCGATTCGGCCGTGGTGGTTCCACTGAACTATGCCAGCTTTTACCCGTGGAACAGCAGCGGGTTCACGGTTTCGCTATGGTTTCGAGCCGTGCAGTTGGCGGACAATCAGCGGTCCGATTGCACTCACCTCCTAACGATCGGCAGCGAGAAGCAGCTTCTTTCGGTGTACTTTTCGGCCCAACGACAGCTGATCGTGCGCTACAGCAAACCGGATCGCATTCTAACGACCAGCAACACCGAACGCTATTTGGCCGCAGCGTGCGGTGCACAGTGCTGTGAAAGCTGTGCGAAGGAGATGCTCCACCTATGGACGTACAAACATTTGCTGCGCACCATTACCGATGCTTCATCGCTAACCTTCCAGCTGGATGCTCCCGGGGCGCAGTGCGTTTACTGCTTCAAGGCGCTTCCGGTCGGTGCGAAGGGACGGCGCGATGCAAGCGAACCGGTCTCGGATGCCGGCGACGTTAGCATTTTTCGGCAGATTATCGTCGGGCAGGATTGGTCGGCCCCGGAAGATTGCTGGTCGATGCTTTCGCTGAGTGTACAGCAAACGGACGAAAACGTTTCGCTGACGATCACGCTGGATGGAGTACAGCAGCTGGCGCGATTAACGCTGCCGAATGGCTCTCGAATCCACATCGATACCGATCTAACCGTCCTCGGCATAGGTCACCGGGCGAGCAACGTGAACGAATGTTCAGTCGGCTACGACCTGTCCGGGGTACACCTGTTCGGACGGTGCATTACGGACGAAGCGGCTCTAGCCAATCTGTACGCGATCGGTCCGAATGTGAACAATTTTGGTGCTGTAGTCAACGGGTACATCGTACCGAATTATGGAACACTGAACCTGGCGAAACTGACCGTGTCCGATCTTCGGTTGGGTGCTTCGATCCGGCTTCTTGAACGGTCCCATCTCGGTTGTTGGGTTGCCCACCGAGCGGAGTGTTTCGTTGTGCGCAATCAAAGCATTGGCCTGATGTCGTTCGGTGGAAAGCTTCGTCCGACTGAGAATGCATCCTTGCAGCGTTCACTCCTCGTGGCGGGTGGTATATCCGTCATGTTGGTGTGCTTCGCGCGCGTGGTTGAACTCAGCGACTCGCCAAACTTACAAGCGGCCGCCCTGCAGCTGCTGCTCGGGATTGCTCACTCCAATAACGACTTCTACAACGAGTTCGTGCTGTGCAATCATCTGGAGCTGATCGACATTGTGCTGAAGAGTAAACGGTGCCACAAGGACATCGCCCTGCTCACGACCCTCCTTGAGGTCGCGTTCGATCAACCGATCGTAGCCAAGCGGGGCGATCAGTATCGCGTCCTCAGCGCTTCGGTCGCGCGCGTTCGTTACCCTGCCATCGTGACGTTTGTGTTGGAAAACTTCCACATCTGGATCGACCAATCGGAGGAGGTGCTCGATTTGCTCTTCGACACACTGGCCATCGCCACCCGGGACAAGCACCCGGCCATGGAGTACAACTGTCAGCGATTGCAGGACGGTTTGCTGGTGCCCGCATTGATCGATTTCTGTCGCGTAAACTTTGTCATTCCGGCCAAGACGGTGAAGATCTCGCGCAGAGCGGCCGATCTGCTCGTCGCGCTCATTGCCATCTTGTCGCCCACCCCACCGAGGGTTCCGCTGTTGAACGAAATCATGGAGCTACTGCTGCTGATGCATAAACCAACGGACAGCTACGTAACGCACGATCGGCAAAAGTTTTACTTCAACATTAGCCCAGCGTACGGGGGTGGTGGTGGTGGTGCCGGCAGTGGTAAGCGCACCGATAGGACGCACGCCACTGGTAGTGGAGTCACCGGAGGCAGCAGTGGCAACAGCGGAATAGCGACACCGAAAATGCAACTTCGCGATCGACGGATGCGTCCAGCGTTGCGCAAGATATTGCCACTTTCGATCTACAGTTCCACCAACAACAGTAGTTCGATCGAGGAGACAACCAGCTTCATCATCGATTCGAGTCGGTCGACCAACACGAGTGTCGTGAGTGATGAATCGGGTGTTAAGGTCGCACCGAAAAGCCCCACATCCACCACCTCCCCGGAGGGTGTCGTTGACGAGGAGAGCTACGAGCGGTTGAATAAAGCGTTGGCGGATTTTAAGATCCGTCGAAAGAGTGTCCAGGCCATCGGGGAGAAAGGTGCCGGTGGAGGAAAGCTTAAGCTGCGACGGTTGAACAGCTCCCCGAGCATGCGATCCGTCCTGGGGATTCGCGCCGGTATGCGTAGCGGGTCTCCGCGTAGCGCAGGCGGTTCACCGAAAGCGTCCTGTCTTCGCAATGAGCTGAATCGAACTCCCAACCACCACAACCGGTCCCCTCCGGCTCCAGCAGCGCCGGCGAGATACAAATTTTTCGAACAAAACTTCTTCGCCACCGGCAACGACTTCTTGCAGGAAAGCTTTCTGCGGGTGATGTGCGACTTTCTGCTAATCCTACCGGACGACGATGCGCGCCAGTTTCTGAGTGGTGAGAATCGCATTCTCGAAACACTGCTCGTGCTGGCCAACAATGGCAACATTCGCATTCGGACGGTGTTGCTAAATTTGGTCGCTGTCATTGATGATCGGATCGATGGGGCCCGTGCGAGTGGCGGAGGACAAGGCATGGCTAGCGGACCCACCGGAAGTGTGCAATACAGTGAGGAGCAGTCGAAAATTTTCTGGTACCACCTGGCGAATCAAATCGGAGCTCACAGTGTCAACGAAGAGCTACTCAGCAGCTGTCTGCGTTGGGTAACGAAGTCGAACACACCGCCAGAGGCCCTTGTGGCCGATCCGATTGAAGTGATTCGTGTAAATGGTCTCAATGTGTTGATAGCAATCATGATACAGGCACGGAGTGAACCACCTCTTTTCCGCGGTGTACTGCAAGTGATCGAGAACATCTGCACGAAGCGTCCGCGCCAAGGTGGCCAGTACATAATCGATAATGGACTCGTGTGGGCACTGATCAAAACTGCCGTCAAGATGCACGAGAAAGAGGACCCAGGGCAAGCGGAGAGCCGGTTGTACTTGTTGGACTTTTTAACGCACTTTTCACATCTTATGATACTGAAGAACGTGCCAAACGTAAGTACGGGGGTCTGTAGGTTGGTTTCCTCTGTCCGGTATTAACACGTTGTTTGAATCGGGACTCTTTACAGCCGTTCTGGGATCTTCTCAACGGTCTGACGGTGGTGGAGAAGCACAAGAGCGAAAGGGTAACGAAAGCGGTTCGTGATATCCACGCGACGCTGTTTCGAAATGTGCTGCAAATATTTATCTTTCGCCCCAAACAATCGATCATTGGCAACAAAAGCGTCTGTAAGTATTGCTTTATCGGGCATAGTGAGTAACTGGAGGGATTTATTCCATTTTTTTGTGCACTCAGCTTTTACCGTTGAACTGGCCGGATGTGAACTGTCGCGGGCGGAAGTTAAAACTCGCTTCAATCGGCTGCACGATAAAGCGGTTCAGTTTGTGACGAACAGCGACCCGGAGGGTGAGCTATCGGACGCGGAGATGGCACTGATACGCCACCTAATGAACCGTACGCTCAATGGTAATCCGCGCGGTGGCAACATCATTCTCTGGTGTTTGCTGCCGAAGCGTTCGATCAGCCTAAAAATCTATACGATCAAGCAGCTCAGGAGCTATCTCGAGGCCGGCGGCAGTCACCTGTCGGCGATCTGTGACATCAAAATGCTGAAGGTGTTCGTGCAGAGCATCATGCTACTGAATCAGAAACACAACCCTCCGGTTGAGGATCTTCGGCTGGTGAACGCTTTCTACCAGTCGATCGACGGTGGAGTAGCGCACAGTAGCAGCTGGAATTTGACGCAAACCTTGAAAGATTTCGAATATTTGCGAACGATCAACATGAACGATCAGGAGCAGACGATACTGAAATCGGTTACGCGCCAGGAGAAGCTGATCTCCGCGTGCACCGTTGCGGCGATGCAAATTACGCGCAACAGCGTGGAGAAGCAGAACCGATTGCGCAAGGAGCTGATCATACAGCTGCGCAAGGACAGCGATTACCGGTATTACGATCAGTGGCGCCAGCTGGTGAGTCGAATGACGCACGAGGGAGCACCGTGGTACAGTGCGGCGACGTATCCAAGCTCGTGGGAACGGGACGATACGTACGGGCCGGATATGGCACTGCGAAGGATGCGACGATGCCAACTGAGCATCGATAAGCGATTTTTGCTTAAGGAAACACAGCCCGAAGACGGGAGCGAGGATGAAAAGGGCGGCCTGTTGGGTTACCTTTTCCATCGCGATTATCGGCACGAGTACACGGTCGAGGAGCAGGTTCTGTACACGTTTACGGTGCAGAAAATCTCGCCCTCCCAGGAGCTGCCGTGTGAGTGCATCCTCACCAGCACGGAGATGGTGCTGAAGCCGTACGACGGAGAGCTGGAGATTTACGATCTGCACGACATCGTGAAGATATGGACAAAGCGCTACCAGCAGCAAGAGTCGGCCGTGGAAGTGTTGCTGAAGAGCGGCCACTCGCTGTTCATCGTATTTGACCGTGATCCGAGCGAGCGCGACACGTTCGAGGGTTTCTTCCACGATCTGGTCGTGCGGTGCGGCCGCCAGGAACTCGATTCCTGCTCGCAACAGTGGCGCGAAGGGTCGCTCTCTACTTGGGAGTATTTGATGCTGCTGAACCAGGTGTCCGGCCGTACGTACCACGATCTCATGCAGTATCCGGTGTATCCGTGGGTGTTGGCCAGTTACGATTCGCGCACGCTCGACCTGCTTGCCGAACGTACGTTCCGCAACCTGGAGAAACCGATAGCCGTGCAGCATCGCGAGCTGGAGAAGCATTATATCAACAACTACAACAACCTGCGGCAGGCTGAGAGTGGTGCTGATCCGATCGGTGATCGCAGAAAGATCCAGCCGTATCACTACAGCTCGCTCTACTCGAACTCGGGCACCGTGCTGCACTTTCTGGTGCGTGTGTTTCCCTTCACGTCCCTGTTTTTGCACTATCAGGACGACAGTTTCGACATACCGGACCGGACGTTTCACTCGCTGCAGACCACCTGGAATCTGGCGAGCCGCGATTCACCGACCGACGTCAAGGAGCTGATACCGGAGTTTTTCACCTTTCCGGAGTTTCTCGAAAATCGTGAAGGGCTCGATTTTGGCGTTCGCCAATCGGGCGAGCCAGTGAACCATGTGGAACTGCCGGCTTGGTGCAACAATTCGTCGCGCCTGTTTGTACTCATCCACCGCCAGGCACTCGAATCGAGCGTGGTCCGTCGGCAGCTTAGCCACTGGATTGATCTCATCTTTGGCTACAAACAGACGGGCCAGGCGGCGATCGATGCAATCAACGTGTTTCACCCGGCCACTCACTGTGACTTTAGCGTGGCGGACATTGATGATCCCGTGATGAAGCTGGCGCTCGAAACGATGGTGAAGACGTACGGGCAGATGCCGCGGCGGTTGTTTGAAATGCCTCACCCACCGCCGGGAATGAATTTTTTCGGTGCAAACCCACCGAAAGTGCTGGATAGTGTGAGCGGTTTGCGCTGGGGTGTGTACTGTGGCACTCCGGTACTGCCCAGTCCCAGGCTCGCCGATGCATGGGCAATGCCGGTGAGAGAGCAATCGGAACGGGTTGAGGTGAACCGAAATCTGTCCGTCTCGCCTGCGTCGTCGCTAGTTGCGCTCGACGGTGACAGAGTGTTCGTAATGCCCGAGCGTATGAACGTGTTCTGCGTTTCGCACGGATCGACGAAGAAGCACTACACCATTAGTTGGGGCGAACCGGACGAACGGATAAGGATACGGCCACTGCAGGACAACGAAAGTGATGCGCGGTCGAGAGAACTGTTTTATGGTAACAACAATAACGCCTGTGATCCTGTAACTGCTTGCGGTACGGATCCCGGGTGTTCCAGCATATTCTTCGGGCACCGGTCGGGGCGCATAGCAGTGTTTCAGCAGCGCTCGCGGCGCCGCCGGGTATCGTTCTTCAATCAACACATGCAACCTTCGGTAACGGTGGTCCGCTCTCGGTCAAGCTCGTTCCGGCGGTGGATCGATCGGAAGAGTGCCAATCTGAGGCGAAGGCTAGAGCTCGACGGCGAGAGTGACTCACAGCAGCAACAGCTACCGGAAGAACACCAGATGGAGTGGAACTATCCGATACTGTTGTTGAAGCACCGCGCTCCGGTCAGTGCGATTCGCGTATCGATGGAGTTCAAGATCGCGGTCAGCGTGTCGCTGGACGGTTGTGCGGTCATCTGGGACATCAACAATCTGTCGTATGTACGCGAAATTCCCAAACCGGTCAATGTTTTGCACTCGCGGATAAGTGAGGTTACCATCAGTCCAACGATGGGCGACATCGTCACGGTGTACTCGCAGGCCGGCGGCTTAAGTTCGCTGGCTACGCAGGACTCGTGGTCAAGCACCACGCTGATGGAGGAAGACGATAGCTTCGAGGTGACGGAAAACTACAACGTAGACTACGTGAACATTAGCATGACGACGCATCGGGATCAGCTGCGGTTGTACACCGTTAACGCGCAGTATGTGGACCACGTTTTTCTCGAGAGTCCCATCCAGGCCATTACTTACTCGTCGGTGAAGGAAGGTTGCGGAGTCAATTGCATCGTCGTTGCCCTCGACACCGGTATCGTGCGGTTCTACTCGAGCTGGAATCTGGCGTTGCTGCGCGAAATCAATGTCGAACCGCACGACGTACGTTGGTGAGTAAAATAAGATTCGGCCTGTGAACATTCTCGCTACCCAGTAACATTGTGCGATCGTTTCTTATCCCCACAGTGCGCTCTTCTCGAAATATCAGCATCTACTGCTACTGACCGGCCACAATACCGTGCAGACGTGGACGGCGGAAGGTCTTCCCGGGCCGCTGCCCACCATTCAGGAGCCATATCATTGCGGTGGACAATGATGTGGTAGATTTTAAAGTATAAAGAAAGTGATCATAAGCTGCATAGCGAGCGGGTGTTGGTGTACTCTGTTGTAATGTAATACATTTTTTGTTACCAATGTTTTGTTGTTTCGTGATGCCTTCCGCGCAAAATGTGCATCTTATGGCGTAGGTAAACTGTTAAAAATATACGAAAAAAAGAAACTAACTGTTCGCTAGGTGGCACAATTGTTTTACTTTATCAATCGTCGTCGAATCCGAGAAATGGTAGATCGCTTACAAGGATGCCATTGCCAAGGAGTACTTTTATCAGTTCCACTGAGCACATCGCTTCTCCGGCGACGATGTGGGGAAAGCGTTGCACCTTGCCATCCTGGTAGATGAACGCGATACGTTTACTGAGGAAATCCGAATAAAAGCTCAAGTTGGCCACGGTAACGTAGCGCTGGGTCTGCATGTCAAACAGCTCGACATCAACTCGCATCGACTCGGCCGGTCCGAGCTCCGGTGCTGGTACCTGTATTATTCGGTAATTCACGGGAAGTTGATCGTAGAACCGTTGGTACGTTAGCAGCATCTCGTCGAACATTGCTTCCGCTTCATCGTATGTTCGGCTGGCACCGAACACGTGCACCGTGTTCGCTTGTACACGGTTTTGGAGATAACGTTTTCCTCTGGCCACCAAGCGCAGGGGGAGTGCCGTTGGGAAGACGGACAGTTTGGTGAAGTACCCTAAAAAGCTAAGCAAAGTGCCGCCCCCACAAAGGTGCAGCTGATTTACTTTGTCGGTCGGTTCTTCGTCCTCCCGAATTTGGTACAAGCAATCCTTGTCAACCATGGCCGCCTCGACGAGAAAGCTTCGCACAAAGTCAGGGTTGCTGAAGAAGATAAACTCGTCCTTCTGAAACGTTTCGCAACAGCGCATCGGTAGTAGTAGATCTATTAGTGCCGCATCGCCAGTCATGTAAAAGCAGATGGCGTCATCCATTTCGAGCTGTTCTTCCAAAGCGTTGGCTCCTTTCTGCAGTGCCTCTGCGGAGCCACGATTCTGATCGGGCGTGGTTCTTTCATGAACAATAGTGCGCTTTTCTTCCGGGGTCCGGTCGTGCAGGTCATTTGGGATGGTGAGAAAGTTATTCGCGATAAATGCATCCTCTATGGCGTAGCTCTGCTCTTTGATCAGTTTCAGGTCATCGCGCGCCAGGATGGCACGGGCTTTAAGTTGCTTTTGTTCTGCCTCATCCGTCGCTTTCTGTATCTGCTGTTGTAGCTCAACGCGGCACTGCTCAATCTGTCGTTTCCGCTTTTCAATATCGAGGTACAGCTCCCACTGTCGCTTGAGATTTTCGCAATCGAGGGGATGCTTTCGAAGACGAATGTTACGCCGCAAACGATTCCAGTCGCCCAATTTATGCCGGAAGTCAAGGTACGGAACGAGAACCGCGTACTGTTCGCGTGCTTTATCTCCGGTGAGATAGAGGGCGGACGAAAGCAATCTAGTTGGCACCGTCCTCCAGAAGGAACACAGCTTCAACATAGTTTGAGGACGAACCCGTGGAACCGTGGACACTTTAATAGTTTACGCAATTTGTACCGGCGGACATTTCCCCTCCGATATGACAGCTCCGATGTAAACAAAAACAGATCGTGCTCACGTGAGCTCTTTTATTCACCGTGAGGCAGCGATTTCTCACTTTGCTCATTGCCAATATTGAAAAAATCAACAAATTACTTTAAATGCGATTACTTTTGGTATGGAAGCATTTCTGAATGACCACCAGCAAATCACAAGGCCAACAATCCTTGATAGTTTGTGGTCTGAATTAGGAAAGTCAATGTTTTTCCCATGGTCAATTGTATGTGGCATGTTTACTTTTCCTGGTCCATCCTGATCATTAACCTTTCTTCCAAGTGTTAATGAACAAAGGCAACAAAAACTGTTTACTATTTGTTCTAACGTAGTAGTGATGATGATGATAACGAAAATGAGACATATTTCACGATTATGTTTTCGTTCCCGCAATTGAAGCTATCATGCATTATGATGATGCCTTCTTGAACACTCTTGAACCATCCAAGCCATTGCAAAGCCAAACAAAGTTTGAAAAACAGTTTCCGGACACTTATTCATACAGGAATAATTGATTCATGTTTGGCGTCACGACCGGGTTCTTTTACGGAAATAGAAGAGTACGCCCACATCTTTTCTTAGAGAAAGTTTGTTATTTGTGTGCTCGTACAAACTTCGTCGTAAGGTGGCACTGCCTAATCTAAAATGTATCTATTACACACTGGAAGAAGCAGCAACTCGTTGCCTGACCTACAAAAACCGTGAATATACTCTCTGCCTATTTATAGGCTATCGATCAACGCGTATTAGATTACGAATTCATTTTTACCGTAATGTCTAAATTGGAAATTCAATGATTGATAAAGTTGTGTTTTTGCTCCACGGAGTCGGAGTGTCCTTGCGGAAGTAATTGGCTGCAGTCTAGCTAGGATCGTGTTTACTTGATACGTTAAACCAAGGGTGATTCCAAACATCACCACAGGTGTCCGGAGGCGAGCTTTTGTGCTAGATTAGCACTGTCCATCACACAGTTTCAGCGGAATCGATTGCGTGACACGAGACTGTGACAACACCGCTTTGAAGGTGTGATTGTGGCCATAGATTAGAGTAGGTTAGGCCTTTTCCATTTAAACAGTCGAACGATACCGTTACCGCACAAACAACCGACTTCAAACCTACCCCAGCGCAGACAATTTGAATTGAAACGTTCTAAGTAATGCTTATTTTGAGTGAGTGGAATGATTGTGATTCAGCCACACAGAAACTGTTTTAGAACTATATTTGAGTTGATAGCTTGCAGCAATTCATTTAAGAATTATCTTATTCGCGAAATCTAATTTGTTACATCCCCTACGCTTTTTTTCGCGAACAAGATTGTTCATTAGCCGTAATGCATTCGTAAATGAACATCGACCACGATGCTCTTCATGGCAAACGGTAAATTTGATAAAACCCCTTTCAACGATCATGTTGACGCAATTTCGTCGGTACTGAATCGAGAAAAATTAAATAAAATTCGGTTGTTTTTACCTACTTTCAAACGAAACTGCTCACCGGGTTTACAATGCGAAGTAAATTGGGAGCGTAGGGCGGAAGTGAGAGAATGAGCGAGTTAGTGAGCAAACAAGCGATCATTCGATGTGGGCCATACTATACTTTATTGCCTCTCTAAATGCCACAAGAGAGTCTGGTAAGGCCAATAGAGACCGCTTCGCAGAGAGTAAACGTAAAGGACAAAGCCGTCCGTTCCCACAAGCGCATCAGTTTTTGATGGAAAATATGGTGCAGCTCTCGGTGACGAGCAGTCAGTGTTGGAAAAGCTTCGGCAGCAGATAAACGAAGTATTCTGATAAGCAATCGATGTGCGCTTAGTCTGTCTGCTGCATACGGGCATAAGAGACGAACATTTTCACGGGCCGGTGCGTTGGTTTCTGTGCACACGTTTGTGCAAGCGTTTGCATAAATTAACATACAAATTTCACAAACTTTGTATCTGAGAACGTTGTTCATCCTTTTTCGGTGCATGTTTTGAAAGCAAAAAATGAAGCAAAAGTGACACAAAAGGTGATAAGTGTGTTTTTTTAAAATATTGTCTAAATAGTATTACGATGAGTAATCGAACCCGATTTAATTTACTTTTAAACCTGTGATTTGTTTTGCCGAAGGGCTTTGTAATAATTCACCACGGGGCTGTTGGAGGTTGCCGGCTATTTGAATTCACGTGGAGACGCCTGGTGTTTCACGATTTTGCTAATCAGGAACTGCAAAATGCGACAAATTGAACAAAGCCTTTAAGATTTATGAAAAAAGTCCTGAATTCGATTCGACTTAAAAGTAACGCGTGTGTTATAAGTGTTAGTTATTCCTAGCTACGCTAGTCGTGGCTCACAGTAACGATGCCAATATTGGCGCGACTCAAAAAACGGAACAACCATAGTTGCGCTCATTATCGGTAGTAATGGCACACAAACCCCCGAAAGGAACGGTAAACTTGCGAACGACCGAGAATGTAGTATCCAGTCCACCAATTCGGTCCAACTGTTTTACGACAAGACACAGCCACACAACGAGCCCGGTTCGGTTGCCGGTGACCGAGTTTTATTGCCTCAGAGAAGGGCCGAGTAAGGCCCATGGGCCATTGCCCGTTGCCCGCACGGCGGTACGGTGGCTGGTTGTGAAATATTAACCACAGGTTGAAATGGAAATTAAAACAGAGAGCGGGAAAAAGCGGGAAAACAAATGAAACAAATGGTACGCGGCGGGCCGAGGGCGGACCTCTGTGTGCTCGGCGAGCACACAGGTGGTAGTGTAGGTCCATGCTGGCCGGGGCCGTTTGCATGTTCACAGCTTGACGCGCACGCGACGAATGTATGTATGCTGCGTACGTACGGTAGTGACCATCGAAACGGTCGTCGTGGTCAGTGTTGGTCGAGTTGTGTGTCGGCCCCAGGGGCAGGCTTAACCCCTTTTCCGTTTCCGCGTGCCCAGGGCTTGTTCGGCTGCCCATCTTGCTCGCTGGTTCGACCCGATTCGAGCGCATTCGTAATCGTAATCGATCGTTGTAAAGGTTAACAGCAACAGTGCTCGACTCGTGTACCAGCTGTCGGAGTGACAAAAAAACGAAAACCACTGAGACAGTTCGTGATCGAAACGTGTGCATGAGACATCGGTGGCGAATGGTTGCTGGTAGATTGGTGAAAGTTTGCGTATGGAGTTCCTGAAACATAGACCCAGTTATGTAGTAAAGGTCAACATAGCCAAACAAATATTGCGTGCTGTATAGAAACGGTGACGATTGGGCACAGCCACTGGGTCCCCCTGGCCAATCATCAACCTACCACATGCCACATCCTGAGAGAGCGCGAAAAATCGAAATTCCCGACACCGCAGCGCCGCGGGTTAACGAGGCATTCAAATTAGACCGGCGCGTGGTGGCGAACCGGGGTGCTTCGGATTTTCGTTTGTCACAAAGCAGAAGAAAATCGCGCGTGGCACAATCATAACGGGAGCGGACGCCAGTGTGTAGTGTGGCGAAGTTAGCCGTTAGCCAGTTAGTCATGAAACGAAAGCAACGGCCTTCGGGCTTCTTAATGGACACGGACATGGGTACTAATTAACTAATTAACCACAGATAGCGGCGACACACCCTGGTGCTGCGAAACCTGGCTCGGTCGGGACGTTCCTCGGTCAGCCAGTACAGTAAGACACCGGCCCCGATGAGGCAGGCAGTGAAGTGAATGTGAAAAAGTGAGAGAAACAATCCCGGCACAGCCGGGTTTGCGAGTGCAAAATTGCTACCCACCAACGGTGAGGGTTGTCCAGTGAAAACCACACCAGCCACGATGGTCGCGTGCCCAACGAGTGGTAAAGGCGATACGCGAATGCAGTAGAATATTTTAGATGGTCCTTGGTGTGGTCTACCCCGGTAAGCGTTGTTTGCGTCAAAAAATCACTAAGATTTGGTCAGCACGCCATGGTGTTAGTTTACCGTGTACCGTTTCGATTTGCTTCGAACTAGGCCAATCGGCGAATAGATACATAAATAGAAGGCGCACTAGTGTGTGGATACTACTAGAAAGTATTTTTGATGTGACGAAACAATGAACGCAAATACTGCCCCAGTGTGTGTTCGGAAGAGAACTACAAATGACTCCAGAGTATAGGCTGCACCGTTGTTCACCCCATTGCTGAACACGATTGCCGAAAGCCCGCCAAAGGAAGCTGAAATCAAACTCAAACCACACCGTCAGCACCAGCATAACGCCAATTATTATGCGAGCTTTTATGCTTCGAATATCACTCTCCCTCATTGTGTATGTATCGTGTACGGTGAAGTGCTTTCCATTGTGCGGCTCCATTCATTGGGAAATGTTTCCACATTCACGGCGGTGGCACCGAAAGCGGGCCCCGAGAGGATACCAGAGCGCACATAATTTGTTTACCATATTTCGGCTCACGAATTGCTAACGAAGTTAGATCGTGTAAGAGTAGCGTTGTCGTTCCATTGGCCCAACTTTGAAAGAAAAAACAACAGGAAACAGGAGAAAGAATTCTCTTCCCGACGGTTGCTCGGTGAAGTGTACCGAACACGATAGGAACACAATTGCACAAGAACATAAAAATAGGTTGCCAACTGTATATTCACAATCGAATGATGTCTGAAAGTTTGACAGCTTTTCTAATGCTGCTGGCAGGCGGAATCCATGGCCCAAGCTTTCCCACCGCGGACGATAGAACTTCAGGGTTAATGTGATTTAAATTTAAACTGTGTGCGATGAAGATTTGGCAAACAAAATGATGGAAACGAACGATCAGCAGCGTTACTCCGCTAGCTCTGTCGTTCAAAAGGGAGCCGGCAATGTAGAACTAAATGGACAGTACTTCGAGTAATGCTTCCGGCGGGATTGGCGTTGTTTGCACTGAACGCCAGTAATTGAGGTGAGCAGCCAATTTTGCCGTGAAGCAGAATATTGATTCGATGTTATCGGATGTGGGAGAACCATGCGAATGCCAGTTCAGTTCCCGTACAATTCAAACAGCATTAAAATAAAAAGGCAGGAAGTCGGCCGGACGACATTCGCTAGAGATTCGAGTGCATGTGAAAAGGTGGCGGAGGGCAGAAAAAATATGGAATCGGAGAATGGATTTCGCAGTGGGGCGGAATAATTACGTTAGCCCGCTTTTCGGGCATCTGTCAACGTTTCCATAACGCTCAGCCAAAACCCTACAGCGCTGACGTCATAGGATGTTTGGACCCCACTACATCATCATGACGCCATCGCCGGCAGAAAGCGAAACAACCAAAATACAAACGAATCGTAAAAAAACCGAACCCAAGCCAAACCGGATGGCGGGAATAATCGATCCGTACAAAACCATGCAAGCGGAAAAATGGTCCCCATTTGCTTGCTTCCCGTTTCCTGGTCATTTCCATACCGATGCGGCCGATAAATGACGCCATGACGAATGGTCTACGGGGCCGGGCAGAGGCAAGGGCGGGCAGCCCTAGCATACTCGAGCGGTCAGTTTTTCCGGCATCGCACGCCATTATGATGCGATGGCTCGGATGGCTTGTACTGTCGCTCGGTCTTCGGCCGGTTTTATGCTGGAAAATTCTTTCCAGAAAAATGAGGCCAACCGTTTTTGCGACCCTAGGTTCCGGGAATCCGATTGGCACCGCCGTTACATTTGATTCCGAGCACCACCGACAATGACGTTGATTGTCCACGGCAGACGATAGTTGCTGCATAATTTACACTGTCAATCAGCACTGCTGTTCAATTATCCGTCTGGTAGAGTGGAGTTTGAGCCCCGGGCCGGTGTTTGAATCGATTGTTGACTGTACCACTGCCACGGTGGGAAGATTTACGTCCGCCGTCCTGGTTGGCAGTGGCCAACAGTGCTAAGGTATCGTTGATAGGGACAAGATTAAAGTGTGCTCCAGATTTGGCAACGGTGAACAACTTGAATGCGTCTGCTGAATGCATGGAACTTAAACTGATTACCTGAAAGGCGGAAATTGAAAGGTTGTGGCAAAAATAATTGTAGAATTGTGAACCAATGAGTTTGATGTTGATGGCAAAATGATGAAAATTATGCTCATTAGCTTTACTTTCTGCTATAACGGGACCTGCACATTACACATTAATGCTCGAATCCAAGTTCAAGTCCAAACATGCCGCCTTCCAATAGTTCCCGGGAAAATTACAAATCATTCGAAATCTACCGGCATTTTAGACAAACACACGTACACTAAGAGGTTTTAAACTAAAACGCACCCCATATTTTTTAAGAGGTCCAATATTTTGCCACGTTCAAAAGGAGTTTCTATAACCGCTTTATAATATTCAAAATACTGTTTAGCCCAGTGACATTACGTATTTAATTTTCAATTCTCGAGGCTCGCGAGGACGGCCGCATGATATTGTACGGGGGCCCTCTGACCAACTGACCTAGGACCGGCCACCGTTCGCTCGGTGATGAATGTGATTTCGCACAGAAGATTTATGAGAAACTGGACGCTAAATTATGGTTGGCCTCGTTTGGCGTTTTCACGAACGGTGCCTTTCGCTGCACGATTCCGATGGCCTTGGAAGTGGCCGCTTCGGTGTACCAAGCAAAGCCAAGCCGATATTAAATGCATCGTTACGGTGCTAGTGACCCTGCGGTCCAGTTGGTGGGCGTTTCACCGAGTTTGCGGTTGCGCCCGGTCGGCATCGCGGGAACATACTTTCTTGGCAAGGCACTTTCTTGAGCTTTCGTGAAGCACCCACCAGCCGGTGCCGGTGTCGTGTGCTGTGCTTCTTGCGTTCTGCGGAGCCATCGACATATGGCAAGCAGTCCAGTATTGACGGTGAAAGAAATGTCGTGGAATAATTATTGCCCTCGGGTGCAGGGTTTGCGGTGTGCCGTGTGGTGTTTTGTGGAACAAATCCTCGGTTTATCGTTGACCTGGCCTCTGGTTTGCCGGTTTGCCAGGGCATGATATGATGGCTTGAACTGCTGGAAAATCTTCACCTTGACCCGTCATTACCATCATCGTCTCCATCACCTCCGGGGTGGCTCGGGAGCGACAGGGATACCGCACCAACCGCGCAACCCGGATATGGTTGTAAGGATTAGACGAACCGGCACACCGAACGTGGTTCACCGTGGGCCGACGGAAAGGCTCGGTGTTAGTAGCATTGCGAGCGCGTAACCGATTCATTCTGCCCGCGATCGCGATGTGGCCCAACGTGCCCGGTTTGCTTTTTTTGGTCGCCTGCTGCCAGACCCTGGCCAGACAGTGTTCCGGGCAGCCGTTGGTGATCTGCTTTCAGGACCAAACGTACGATGAGGTCTCCATTCGTAAGTGTTCTAAGCCGGGGGCTTCTCCCGGAGTCGGTCCGTCATTGTTGACGACCTAATCATCGCGCTAGCCACTCGACCAGGGGCGATGATTAGGTCGGTGATTGTGGTGATTAAACTTGTTCCCTCGGCCCGTATCATAGCGTTCGATAAGCGATCGTCGGTGCTGCTGGACAGTGTGAAGATTACTGCTAGGAACAGGTGTTCACCGTCGAGATATTGACGTATGGTCAGCGTTGGGTCCATTGAAGAACCAGCAGGAGAGTTGGAGTGAGTGCGTGATAAGCTCAAAACAATTGGCTTAGAAGGAGTGTTTAAAGTCATCTTCAGGGCAGTGCACCGTTGAGTGTCGTTTGGCTATGATCGTTCGCAAACATAGTTGTTACCTGCGACAGTAACCGTTCACCTGTGCGAAAATGGCTCGGTTTTGGTTGACCGTGTGCTTTGTGTTACTGGTAGTGGAAGGTAACCACAGTTGAAAGCAGTTCTAAAGCTAACAGCGGGAATGTCTACTGAAGGAGATTGTAAAATGGGCAACATTATGTCCATTTCGTCGTTAATCTCGCTGTGTCGCGATTTTACGTTGAGCATGGGCAGTGACAGTAACTTGAAGGCATTTACCAAAACGAATGTGACGTCCGAACGAACGTGACGAATCCGTGATGCACATTCTATCTTATCAGTGTGACCAAGGGCCGTGTTCGATCGACTATTGAATACCGTTGCGAATTGGTTAGTGAATGAATCGTTTCGAAATTCAATGGGTGATTTCGTGACGTAGCTTGTTTGAGCGTTGGAAAAATTTCACCCATCGCCAGAAGTCTAGATTCGTCACAAAAAAGAGTTGCCATTTTTTTATTAAAACCGCGAGCATAGCCGGAACACTTCACTGAAACGAAACGTTTGTCTTATTTGTTGCACTGCTTAGAATAAGTAAAATTACAGAAAATCTTAGTTGGAGTCCTAGCGAAAGTTCCATAGCTTATGTTACGTTTATCTAATGCTACTAGAAGAATCTCTAACGGCTAATTCCTTGTGGCACGAGTGGCTAATCCCCAGTATTGTTCAGTATCTCTGATTGTAGCTGTAACGTGTAGTCTGATTTACCGCGTAGATACGTGCTTTTCGATGATTTTCCTCTATAAACGAATCATTCAAACTGTAAGGTAACCTTTACTATCCTTAAATTATGTAAAAACTAATAGAAAATGTTCTCAAATCCGTTAAATATGGTCCAAGTATCATGAATGTTTCTAAATTGGATTCTTCAAGAAATACTATATTTTTCTATATGTTCAGTATCCCACCGGCTGCCCAAACACCCAAATTATCCCGGCAGGATAAATTTAGTCTCACCCTGCCGCACGCGCCGCTGAATGCCACGCTAATGTGACAGGTTAGGATCAGCTTCGTTCGGTTTCTTTTTTCCTTCTCCTTATTAAAATTAACACAATCACGACAAAGGCAGGGCCTCGCCTGCCATCCGGTGGTGGGCCGAGGGATTCGTGACGAAAAGTCATAAAACCGAAAGACCTCACGCGACCTTGAGATTTGTCCGTGAAAAATGGGGTAAGGGTTTTGGGGCCAGGGGGCCAGGCGATGGGGAAGGCGCACCCCACAAAGGCCACCATTCCATGGAACCTTGGTGTACGCCTTCCCGGCGAGTCAGTGGCGGAAGTAGTCGTACCGAAAGCGCCAAGTACCCTGCCAATCGGTGGATCGGTATTCCGGGCGGGTTCCCTGCAATGGGAGTGTATGACGTGGTCGGCTTTGGGTCCCAAAATTGTCGTCAACCAAGCCCCATCGATCTATCTAGCTCGTGCGTTCGGGCGAATGTGGATTGTTGATTGGTTTCTGTTTCTTACGCGTTTCATCCCTCCCACCCACAGGTTCGCGGAGCGTTATTTGGCCATGCGAGGACAGCACCGATTGCAGCGATAAGGTCGACGCGGCGCGCTGTTCGATATTCGGCTACTGCCAGTGCCCGGCAGGACATGTCTTTTCCACCGACGTCACGCGCTGCCTGCCGGAGTCCGCGTATGGCGTAGCGTGTCAGGAGGCGGTCCAGTGCTCTCATATGCTCACCGGTGCCAGGTGCGAGGCCGGTGCTTGTACTTGTGACGGTGACTACACGTATGTCCGCGGCCGCTGCCGGAAACTGCTGGATCTCGGCAAGCCGTGCAGCGAGGATATCGATTGCTTCTTCAGCCACAACCGGGAGGCGGTCGTGTGCCACCGGGGCACGTGCGAGTGTGCCGAGGGCTTCTACCGGCGCAGCACCAACGTTTGCCGCCGGCTTGTGACGAGTGAGTGTTAGAGTTGTCTCACCGCAATTAGAGTAGGAACCTTCTGCTACTTGACCGCTCCAGGCGTCGGATTGGAATCTTCTGACAATCCACTGTGAGGCTCACTTGTGGTACATCGATTCGATTATCGATTGGCCGGGCAGTTTCAAACGATATGATGTCGCGTGATTTAACGTCGCAATCAAAAGTAGGTTAATGCGTTTTACGAAACCAATGCACATCGAACTTGTTGAACCGGCCTCGAGTGTTGTGAGTGGACTTCAATTTATTCACGTCACATCGCATAAAATAATTAAACCAATCGAAGCTACTGGTGTCTTTGAATGCAAGTACGCTGGTCATCTGTAGTCGAGCCGAGTGCTCTAAAAATATCTCCAGTTTAGCGCGGAAGAAGGTTTTTCGATTTTTTAGCGACAGGGGACGGTCCCTGCACCAGACAGTGCGCAATTAATTACGCAAATTGAATTAAATTTCCAGTAAACCCGATCGCGCGCCGATCACACCAACTGTCACTCTCGGTGTCACGGTAAACTTTCTCTGCAGATGGCGAACCATGCTTAGTGCACCAGGACTGTGACGGGGACAATCTCAGGTGCGAGTCCCAGATATGCACCGATGCGGCCGCACAAGCGAAGTCATTCCGCGATGTCGCCATACAGACCACGGATGCGATGGCGAAACCGGCCGGTCCGGACGGGACACCAGCGAAAGTGGACACGCGCGCTACCCGCGACGTCGAGACGAATACGGACGGGGTCGGCGCACCGAAACGGGTACAGATTGCGGTCACCAAGCGGTCGGCGAAGACAATCTGCGAAAAGTGTCGTCAATGTGAGTGCGAGTCGGCTGGTCGAGGGCCGGGCTTTCGGGAAAGGATACCCAAACTAACTAGGCTCTACTTTCAGTTGGAGATGCGTGCGTGGAGGAAGGGGTCGAGTGTCCGGAAGTGCCTTACTCGGTGTGCCGGATTGGGCAGTGCCACTGCAAGGAGGGTTACTACAACGCGCAGGGCCGATGCATGGCCGAGCTGGGCGAATACGCACACGACGAGCAGTACTGCGACAACGGCGCGGTGTTCCACAACAACCGCTGTGCCTGCCAGAATGACCAGTTCTACGACGTTAATATGCGCACGTGTCTGAAGCGTAAGCTATCTATGCATGGATTTAATTCTATTTTTGCACAGCTCCACCCTGGAGCGGTTCAGAGATTTCAGCTGCTGATTGGGCTCTGCTTCTTTCTTCCATTTGCCGCGCCGCGTAGCCGCTCTGGGCATCAACACATCCTGTACGCAGCAGAGCCAATGCTCACCGTACGGTGCCGCGTACTGTCCGAGTGAATCGCCAAAACGGTGCACCTGCCACGCGTACGCCGAGTACGACGAGGCTTCGCAGCTGTGCGTCGAAAAGCAAGGCTACGAGGCGCACTGCCAGCAGGACGCGGACTGTGAGCTGGAGAACGCACGGTGTTCGGAGGAGCAGACTTGCGTCTGCAAGCCGAGCTACTTCTACGTCAACGAGCGGTGCAAGGCGGCCAATGGCGGGTCCTGTGCGACGGCCGAAGACTGTGCGTTCGACGAGGCCGAGTGCTCGGAGGACGAATCGGAGGCGAACAGTGTGGCCAGCGACGGTCCGAAGCAGTGCCAGTGTAAGAGCGGCCACCAGTACCACGCGGGCAGCAACAAGTGCCTGAAGGTGGCGGAGCAGTACGAGGAGGACTGTAGCGTGGACGAGCAGTGCCAACCGCTGCTCGGCGAGCTGGGCCAGTGCATCGGGGCCAAGTGCCAGTGCAACGAGGGCGAACACCACTTCAAGGATGGCAAGTGCAACACGAAAGTTGGTACGATCTCATCGAAAAGCTGCCCCGTTGAGGGCTGCGGGCTCTCACGGAAGGGTCTCTTATCCTAATGGACTGCCGAACGCCGGTATGTGTTTGGTTTCTTTTTTCTCTTTTCCGGTTGCAGCTCTCGACGAACGGTGCGACAGGTCGAGCGAGTGCTTTGTAGAGGACCAGCAGGACAATGTCGAATGTCGCAATTCGGCTTGTCAGTGTAAGTTTGACTACTCCCCGGACGTGGAGCGGCAAAAGTGCATTAGACCTAGTGGCAAAAGTAGGACCCTTTTCTTCTTTTTGTGCTTCGACCGTTTGGCACTCACCTCCGTTCCATTTTCAGATTCTTCCGATCGTCCCAGTGCCCTGAAGGTGATTACTCTGATGCTTACTAGTGCCGCAGTGCTGATTACCGGCTCGGCGCTACGCGATGCATACTACGCCTAAGGATGCGATACCGGATGCTGAGCGTCTCCTCGCGCGCTGACCGTTCGGTGACTTGAGCGTTGTTAGTTTCTGTCATTGTCAACCAGCGTCAGGATGCGATGCATCGGTGGCTGCCAGGAGCATCGCAGTCTCCGGGTGGTCGTCGAATGCTGTGTAGTAGAATGTTAGTGACGCAGAATTGACTCGAACTCAACGGGAAAGGTGCAGAGAAACAAGAATAGCAATATGCCACTATTTATACACCAACCCGCACACCTGTAGCGATACCAACTCCCGTACGCCGCCAATCGGAGGGCTTGAGCTAAGAACCAACGTGTCACGTGTTCGTACTAGTAATAGGACTTTATCGTTGCGCGGTGCTACGAATGGACCAGTGGCGTACAGATACCGAATGGCTGACATTTCTGATATGCTGTAAGCTACGAAAACGATAGTAATAGTTTTAATAACAATAAAGCAATACATGCGGCTTCTGTAGCGGACCGTTCCCGTCGGGGTTTTCACTAACTGCTGTTACTGTGTGGGAAGAATTTACAATGAAAGATAAACTGTACCGTGAACACTAGGGCAGGTAAGGTCCTGAAAGGCTACTCCACTTAACTTTCATCTAAAAAGAGAATGTTTCTTTTTCACTAATTTAGATCCCTATTTTATGACTAATTTTCAGCAAAATCTAAAGGTATTTAACACCGTTTCACCGTTTCGCCGTAACTGCCTGGCTTCATAGCCAAATGAAACATTCGATGTTTTATCGATGTTTTCCTCGCCATTTCCCAAGACACAAAATTGAGTTTCTTTTCCGGCACTCGTTTTTGAGCTTTTCAGGTGAAGGGAAAACAAACCAACATGGGCTCCGTAACCTCCTTCGTCTTTTCTTGGAACGAGAGAGTCTGTTTGGCATTTTCATTGACGAAAAAAAATTAAAAACCAATGCCGGTTAACCAAAGTCATAATCAATCGAATGGCGAGGAACCCCTAGGAAGCATCGAATATTTGAAGGGTAACGTTTCCCAAAAAGCTCAATAAACGAGTACCGGAAAAGTAACTCACTTTTTGGGTGTTACATTTCCCTTGACGAGGAAAACATCGAGGAAACATCGAATGTTTCATGGCCGACGAATCTTTTGTTTCTATAAATTTGGCGCGTCATACTTATTGGGAAGTGGAAAGCTCACAGTTTAGCAACACACCCACTAGTAGCCACATTTCGGTTTTGGTTATGTTTGTTTTCAGTCTGAACCATAATGTGCTTTGACTGTCCGCAACACGGCGCTTCCGTGCGTCGAAGGGGCATTGCTGTTTGACGTCATGGGTTACGTGGTGAGCTCTTTAATTTTGCTGCCTTCCGGAACATTTCGCTCCGCGGGCGAGTCCAGCCCGAGCTTCCGGTGGCTCAAGGTGAAGGAACGCACGGAACAGCCTCGTAAATGACAGGCGGTTTTCGAGAAGCGGAATTCCAGGGGGTCTTCCTGGGACGGGCCGGGTCGAGCGTGACCGTTGACCGATGAGGTCGACCCGTAATCATATAGCGCTTATGATGTCATTAATGTAGATGGCTCGTTGCTGCGGGAAATTGATAACGAAGGGGCGAACGTTCGCTCGCAGGTTTATAAAAGCATTAAACATTAGGCATCGATAAGTGGCGGAGCGAACGTAAATTATGAACCCGATCTGATCGGGGCGGGAGCGTTACTGCTTTTTGCAACCCCAAAACGGGAAGTAAGCGTTTGCGGATGGAGTAGACTAACAAAAACATGAAACGTTTTACAAGGTTTAGCAACTGCCATAAATCAGCGGCAGTCTTACTAGCGTTTCGTGGTCAATTAAAACATGTGTGCCTCTACTGCCGCACGAGGGTCGCTCACAATTTGCAAGAATAATTATTACACGAATGGCACTTTTGCCCCAGCGTCCTGTACCTGGTGGTCGCTGCGTATGAAAAAAAGGCCACCGAGAAATAGGTCACTTTCATCGCACAAATCACGATACGTGGAACCCGCAGGGTTAGGGATTTCGTGGGCCTTTATCGTGATGCAGCGAAGGTCCACACGAAATAGGGTCGAGTTAATTCGATCGGAGTGCAATTTGTTGGCCCCATTCGGTGGGATCCTCGAGGAAGCGTTCTGGTAGAATAAAGAAAGCTTGCAGGGCGCAGCGTACGCTTTGGTGGGTTTACGTAATTGAAAAAGACAATCACGAACGCCTACGGAGTTGTAACAGGTTTTCAACGGGACATGCAATCGAATTACGGCGCACTTCCTGCTGTCTGCATGGTCGCAAAAGAGCAAGGGTAACGGCAGCTACCGAACAGCTATTTACACGATATTAGACGCGGAAAACCGTACACTTTTTTCCTTTATTTTAATTACTTTTTCCGGTACTGCAGATGCCACGGTTTCGACAGTTACTTGTGCGGTGCTACAATGTTGATAGACTGCTCCATTTATCGCACTGGTGCGGCAAGCAAACATCCGAACTCAATTGTTTCACCGGAGATCGAAAAATTACTCATGCAATATTCAACCATTGCGGGACGGCTTCTGATGCATTAGACAGTTGTTTGTGTGCATGGGTAAAGTGGGAAGTTTGGTTGGTTCACAGAATTCTAATAGCTATTTGCTTTCTAGTAATCCGCGTAGCTTATTAGCATGATTTTGGCAAATATTGTTCCTTAGTGCCAGTTAATGACCACCAGGCGTCTCCACGCCAGTGTTGTCCGAACTAAAGCTAGCACCGTGTTGCCAGCTGACAGCTCTCTTGGTCAGCAACCACTATCAGTTGGAGGACTATCGTTGAGAGAAGTCATTTTAATTCGAATGTAGCGTGACCTTCCAGTGGCACGCCTTTGGTGCGTCCCGTGCCGTGTAACCAGTCCACCAATCATGGCCCCAACGGTACTAATTAAAGCCACAGGAGGTACACGCTCTGCAGATACGTGCGTTATCTTGTGGCGGTTTTATTTCGTCTACTTTCGTCACATGTAGATTTGCTTTCGCGGTCTCCAAAACTCTGCAAAATATTTAGCACTTTTTACGAGCGCAGAGTTTAGCGTGCATGATCGCTATGTGATAAATGATGATAATTAGATAACGGTGTAAAAAAACCAACTCACACTAAAGCAGAAATCTTAATGGTAAAATGTCGCTCGCAAAATGGTGCAGTATTTGCTGTGTAAAAGGCAATGTGCATTTTTGTAGGGCTATCCCCTAATGTAAAGCGCTTACTCGCTCCACTGTCCTTAACGAAGGGCTTTTGACTATTGTTAGTGACACCCTCGTCGAAGAAGTATCTACACGCACAGTCCTCTGTGCGTCAAACCGTTTCCGTTTCCCGTTTAAAATGTACAATTGGGGGTGAGGACTGTGCTTTTACAGAGAGTTTTTCGTTTCCATGTTTTATTTTTGTGCTGAGCTCTACTGGATTCGCCACAAGCAGAAACGAATGCAAACATTGCCTCGGATCGCGCATTGTTTTGTCGATTTTTGATATTTATATTCTGTGAGCCCTCGGGGCCGGTTTCCATGGATCGTGTTGCATCGAAAGTCAAGCGGGAAGCCCGCGCGTATGCTAATGTTTCCGTCTAACGAGTTTATTGGCGTGGTGAATAATGTTTGCTCGTCCATTGTTGCAACCAACTACTTATTGATGGGTCGAAGCGCCTGAATTCAGAAGTTTCCCGTTGCTGGGGTGTTTGTTGGCCAAAAAGGTGATTGTTTATTTTTTTATTGCATCGTAAATTGATGCCGGATGGGAATGCGCTGGGATCGGTCCGTGAATATTGATTGCGTCCTGTCGCCAAGGTCAAATTGTGAAGGTTCGTTCGTTAACCAATAGTCATGTTGGACAGTATGTGAGGGGCCTGATAGAAAGAAAGGAAAAGATTTTCTAAGCTGTTGAATTGCTATGAAAATTCTGCGTAAATTATTTTCTGAAGCCTCTCTATGAAGCACCCAAGGGCACACCTCTCGGTGCACCCGCAGTTCGCCTTAAGCAACGGAACGGTCTGCTCAGAATAAATCTTTATCCTCGATAGGACGACACGGTTCCCTTGAAGCGTCCATTGGCTGTGCAACTGGTAAGACAAAGATTAACCTTTGTGGTGAGAACCTACTTGGTGTGGCCTGGCCTGGCGCGATATGCATATTTGTCCGCATGTGGCCCCATCAGCCTGGGCGAGCCACGGCAGCAAAAGAAGGATTCGCATGTTGGGCACCAATAAGATGTGCCATTTTTTGTTACCCCGTTATCTGCCTAGAGCCACTGCGGGTCGTACTAATGATCGGCGGTTATGGACTGGTCCACCAAGAGAGCTCCTTTGACCGGGCCCTTCGTGGGCCCGTTATCTTTCTCCCGTTGGGCTCCAACCCTCACGAAAAGCCCATTTCGTGGCTATAATCGCGAAGGGTCAACCCAATGACCATAGCTCATTTGTTTGGTCGAAGCCGCGCGAAGTCAGTGACGTTTCCGGCCTTCGCGCTGGGTGAGCGGTTCAAATGTCACCGAAAATGGTGTAAGGAAGGAGTAACTTTTGCCCAATCATTTCACCAATGTCTATCACGCGTAACGTGATTGATCGCGGACTGCATTTGCAAACGCGAAACACTTCCGTCGACATGTTGCTCGCCCTTCGCCCGATGGTCGATGGTTCGTTGCCAGTCCGCACGAGCGCTCCGAACCAGAAGCTCCCAGCTCAGGAAGCGGAAGGTCCATAAAGTTAACAGTTTTACGGCAAGCATTGGGTGTGTGAACGAAGTAAGAACGAAAGAAACCCGAACACCTTCGTGTGGGTCGTAGCTTTTGGGCTGGTGTGTGGTCGACTCCTCCAGAGACCAAGTGAGCACGAGCGGCCACTTTCTGGGGAGGTCTGCCAACGTTGTCATTAGACTGTGACCCTCCACACAACTGCCACACGTGCTTCAGATTCTACCATCAGGCGATGATTCAGCCGCCGGCCTCGCGGTAGGTGTGGATTGTATTTATAATTAGGCTTCTCAACACTCCTGTGCTCTCAGACCCACGGGGCACAGGCAATGCGAAATACAGCGCTCCGTGGGGAGTGTGTTTGTTTACTATAAATACACCTTTCTAGGCGACCACTGCACGGTTACGTCGTTCCGGTAGCGAGCCGTCCCGTTCGCTCCTTGTTGCCATGCCGGAAGGGCGATGTGAGGCAACACTAGTCTTAGGTCCTGCCACAGAGTGGGGACGATCAGTCTAAGTCGACGTTCGCCGATGCGTTCGCGCCAGGCTGGAAAGGGACCACTAGGCATAGCACGTTGTTTACGGTGGGGCGTCCAACACGCGAACTTTTAACGGCTAACAACCTACCCGCCGTCTGCCACTGGTCTAATGAAATCGCGAGAGTTCCAACGCCCCGAAGGGTTAGTCAAACTGGCAGGCTAAGGCATTCGCTCACTTGGTCACGGCACCCGTAAAGGTACGGTCGCAACACGGCGTTTGCTACGGTCGTCCTCGACGTCGTCGTCCATTGGTAGTGTGCAGCGTGCAAAGGGGCTACTACCCCGGGTGGGTCTGGCCGTTTCCTTCTGCTCTGTCTTGTGATGAATCGTTACGGTGTAGTCCTGGGCTGTTCGTCCACTAATAGCAGTGCCAGCTGAGTGGTGTACCGTTGCCATCTTTGACACGTTCGGCGACACCGAACGCCCGTGGTCCTCATATCGTGCTCCATTTTCGTCACCGCCTGTGCGAGTGTTTGATCTGAGGTAACAAATTAAGTCTAGTGTCGCGAGTGAAGTTTGGCGCCAGGCGCCGGTGTCTGCCCATTACACCGCCGATCGCCCGAGCCGCGTTGCACCACACGAGCCGCTGACCGAGAAGATATCGAACACAACACGCAAGTATAGACCGCGAGAGGTGTCAGATAATAGGAGCGGCTAAGGAGTAGGTGCCGACCATGGGGCCTCTCAAGCAAATGACACACTGTGGAAGCATAAGTGCGCTATTTGCGGTGCTGATAGTGCTGTTTGGCGTCAGCTCGTCTGCGTTGACCACCTTCGGGAAGTCAAACACGAATCAACAGGCAGCACCAACACCTCCGCCAGGTGAGAACAACAATCTTACGTGCTATGGGCGGTAAAAATTACATGTGCTAGCGATAGTATCCTGCGTCCTAGAGGAATGTTCCCTTAGTGCGGATAATTACAACTTAGCTCATATTTCTCAATGAAACAAACAAACCAGCAGACTCGAATAATCTTTATTTTAGATTGGATTCTTCATTATTTTGTATACCTATTCCTTGTATTTATAAGAACAATGTAAAGCATTCGCAGAAACAACAGTCAAAAGATGATCACTCGCTGGCCTGGCTTGGTCTTTTAGAGTTTGCAATTTCGAATACGATCACAAGTCAATTGAAACATGACAATCTTTGCCTGTTTAGATCTTTCGATACTTTGCCAAACTTATGTAATACCATAATGAATTTCTTTTACAGTGCCCAAACTACAACTGAAACATCCAGGCTAATAGTTCAAAATTCATGGCTTTTTTCTAAATAAAATAGCCATGTGGCAAACATTATTTTTCGCGACTGAGTAAACGGAGAAACTACATTACGATTAAAATACAAAAAAAAATCGTTATAGCAAACAAAATATTGCCAATAGAGTGCCTGAAGCCACACATGCATAGTACCATATTTACCTTAGTGGTTTAGTAAACGGGCAATGAACCCGTTTTGTCAAGGAAAATATCATTCGCTCATTGTCTGTAGAGTATGATTTATTTCCCAACGACTTCATTCGGTTCGCGATCATATCCCAAGCCTTATGTGCAACATGGCGTGCCAATGGCGTCATTTGTTTATTAATTCAAGTGGTTTCGAACATTCGGTTACTGTCTCTTGGATAATGTGTACGACTTAAAAACAAGTCTAAGAGCAATTGCAAATTTTGCATACAGTTCCACTAAAGACATCCTGCTCAACATGGTTTCATGGTGAAAATTCACCGATAGAAGGTGACGATTTGCACCACCCTATTAGGGTAAAGTGGCCCGGTTGGAAAGTCAATTGTGTTTTGGAGCTTTTAGATTTGGAATAATTGTTCACTATATAGCCACTGTTCAAACATGGAACGTACTTCCTGGTTTTAACAAGCATCCGGTAGTGTCTTGTCGGCGGTGCACCAATTCATTGGTTTCTATGCGAAACACTGCAATTCGAATAACAAAAATAACACGCGATTTCGGTCATGGTTATAGATTGAGATGATACTTTCTTGCTAGGAAGCGTAAGAACTTTCCGCGAAAGATCACAATCAGGTGACAAACAAAATGGGAAGCTAATTTTCGTTTCGAACGAAACAATTAATTGGAAATGGAAAAGAGTAATCATTCAGCCGCCGCACGCGCATCATCTGCAAATGGGTGCACGAAAGACGAAAGCCGGGAGCGTGTACGTAACTGATTTCTGCAAAATGGAAATGTTACATTATTTGTTCGACGCTTTCTTTCACGCAAATCGAGACGATCAATCGTGGGCGCCTCGTAGGTCGCGCTCACTCAACATGTTGGCCCCTTGGGCGGTTGGGTGTTGGGCAAAGCATCGGTGGCAGACTATCAAAATGGCATTTTTCCATTTCGCCGTACGTAGTAGGTAAAACTTTTAATCACCTGTACCTACACGCAAAACTTGTACCCACAGCACGCCAAAGTCGGACACGAAGCTACCCTTTAGCCCTTGTTTTCTTCCCTTTCTTTTCGTCGTTTTCTCTCTCCTCACTTCTCTCCTTTAGTCCTTCTCGCTCTCTCTAATTTCATTTGATGGGGATGATCACAAAAAATGGATGAATGACCTAAAAGGAAGCGAATCTAGTGGCCCACCATGCTTGACCGCACGAGCGACTTCGCATCGCGGAACTCCAAAGGCACGAAATTGCGCGTGTGTGGTTGTGCACGATGGGCTTCTTAGTGGGTAGTGCTTGTGCGTAGGTCGCAGGATGACCTATAGCAGGGACAAAAAAACAACGGAAAGCTATCGCATCGTACCACATTCCTTACCACGCTGAAAGTATTTTAATGAATGCGGCCCTCCACGGCAGCGCCACCTGAAAGAGAGGCCCTTAGCACTACGTCTGCTGCGGTTTCCAGGGAGCTGAGGAGCTAAATAAATTTGGTATACTCACGGTTACCGTACATTCCGTGATTAGATAAAATCAAGTCCAAATCGGCCATTGTGTGCGGTAGGGTGAGCACGAAGCTAACGAAGGCTGACGCAGGACAGTGCGAAATGTTTCTGAAACATAAAAAAAAAACATTCAGGAACTCAGGGCGCATACCACCGTTTGGCGCAATTGTTGGAACGGGTAAATAGTCCTGCTGCTTAATGGCGGCAGGACACACATACTCCAATGCTTCGAAGAGGGCAAACAGTGCCCGGCAGTGAATAAATAGCGAATAATTGAATACAAATTAACGACTCGTTTACCATCGGCTGTAGCCATAATTCCAGTGGCACGTTCCAAGTGTTGCCCAGCTGGACACGCTTCGTTCGAACACCTCCGGAGGCAAATCAACAGATTGGCAGTTTACCGTGGCCGGGTTAGGGTGAAAGGTGCCAAATTTATGGACTCCCAAAATCGCTGACAATCGGACCCAAACAGGCGACCGGTCGCTAAGAAAGCGCGAAGTATAACTTCATCGACGTGGCGGCAGTTCGCAGCCACCACTGGCTTACGGGTCTCGGGTGTAGGGATCTCGAGTTGGCCACACGGGTACGGTGTTCAAATTAATTGCTCGTTTATCGGACATCGCGATAAGGGTTCGGTGTGGGTTTGGGTGGCCAAACTAATTGGAACTATCGAGATGGTTGATCGGACGGGGAGAACATGAGTTCCTTACACCGGTACCTGTTGTTCGATTGCTCACATTACACCCCATTTGTTGGGCAATCGACGGCACCGTGTGTCGGTGACGCTATAAATGTTGAAAGGAAATGGTCGATAAAGTACTCTCACGCAAGACGGTTTTAGGGGTTCGTATGCCGGCGGTGAACCATTTTCACTACATTATGGCGGGCAATTATTGATTTGAATCTAATAAAAAACTGTTCAGATAGTTAGAGCATATACCTGATTAAAAATCTCTCAAATGCAGCTTATTCCGAACAAATAATAGTACACACTATTCTTACGTTCCACGGCCCAAGGGTGGACTGGACACAATTGCACGCATTCATAGCTCAGGGGTTTCATGGTCAAGGCAGATAAACGGTACCATGCTGATTGTTCGACATTGAGAAGATTAAAGTGCTACGAGACGTAATAAATGTTTACCATTCATTTCCCGCATTGGCTCGGCACAATGCATCCTTTTGATTCGATCCAATGGTGAGCCGGTAGACGTTATAATTTAAGGTCTAATACTGGTTGCGTTCGGGATTCAAATGATTAAAAAACATCTTTTATCAAACATACTTTTTCTATTGAAAGAAAACGCGAACTTTCCGTGCGAGACACGGTCACATAGGGCACAAATTGCTGTTCGACCAGCTTGTTGCACATAATGACGAATAATTTCTGATCCTATCAAACCCCAAACCGTCCGCTGACCGTCCGCCGACAACAATATTGTAGAAAGAAGTCGTACAACCCGCCGCCTTTATCATCGGTTGTCATCAGTGGAGCGCGGTTTGAGCCACACCAACGTTTTGGCTTCCAACCAAAGGTCAGCCTAAGAAGGGAGCAGCCGTGAAGAAATCGGTTCGGAACGGTTTGTACTAACGGGCGGCAAAAAATGAATTTAAACACGAACAGAGACCAAATGCACCGCAGGGCGAGCGCTATATTCACGGGCTCATGATGTTCCCCACGGGTGTGAGCCTTTTTTGCCGAGCATCCAACATGGTTCGGGATCAGTATTGCGCCGATCGTGAAGCGCGCGATGTTCGTTTTTGATTTCTGCGAGAAATCTAATTGCGCTTAGACACGAAAGGGTTGTTCCGAACTCGTGGCACTGGTCCGCTTCAAAAAAGTGCATCAAACGTGCAAGCTTATCAATGAATGGAGATCTATTGCGTTTTCGATGACCATTTTTAGATGTAGTAGGTGAAATTTGGGGTAACCTTTAACCGTCAAGCCTACTCCTGATTATTAGTGAAATGCGAGGGTCTGACCGTTAACGATTGAAACACGGTGGTCGCTGATAGGACTATGATCAGCGTTAGAATTACCCCGATTTTCTTTCTCTTTGCAGTGGTAGCAAAAAGTTGCTCCAGCCATGGCGACTGTAGCACGATACAGAACACGAGCTGCGTCCATGATCCGAGCGATGATCGCATGCGGTGCCTGTGCGGCGATTTTAAGGCACCCGTTAATGGGCTATGCACGGCGAAGTACAAAGGTAAGCGTACCGGGACCTGGATGCACCGGGACCGGAAATTCGTTTTTCACTTCGATAGCATATAATCGGGAACGGCCGACTGTTCGTGGCGCTGCCTGATACGTTCTTTCAAAGACAGCCCGGCGCTGCGTTGTGCAACAGATCCTTACCCCGGACAAAGGGAACGTTTCGGGGCCGCGATTAGTCCGTGTTGTGAAGGGAGTACGTTCGCTGCCCGGGCTAGCGGATCGTGTAAGCGGATGGCGGCTTGATTCGCGTTTCAACAATAAATTAGCCCTGAACTTCCGCTGCTTTCTGAGGGTCTTCTACCGCGATGCACTCAAGCTGGGAGCGTTACAAAATGAAATTGAGCCGCCAGGTTTGCATGTTCGTGGGACCGCAGGTCGGTCGATTTCTCCCCTTGAAAATGCAACTAACGTTTACGGTACGGCTCGAAGAAAACTCACGAAGGGTGTCTATTTGTTACGTGATGTCCTTCGCCGCTATAAAATTCCATAAAATCCCCACGATCCCGTCGACGGCTTCTACTTAACCCCTTTCGAGCTTTCGGGGCCGACCGCCGTAACCATAAAGTTGTAATAAATTTCTTGACCTTTACTCATAAGTGGCAAATAATGTCCATCCGCTTTGGGTTCGGTGATAGGATCTTTTGGACTCGAATGCCTAGGTCCCGTGGCCTTTTTGTAGCGCGTGCGGACTACTCGTGGTCTGGATGGCCATCTGGATCAGGAATGGAATCGCCGTTTCGCCACGCTGAACTATTTCCGTGTTCCGCGACCAAGTGGAAACGCTGGTTGAGTTACGCGTGGCCTAGTTTTGCTCCGGTTTTATTTCTTATATCCCTTACCGAGGGTTCTTTCTTATCAGCCTCGAACAATCAGTAAATCAACGCAATAGGGCTTACCATACTGTCCCTGTTTGAGTGCGTACACTAATGTCTAACACATTCTATTCCAACATAATTCTGTTCACGCAGGACTTCGGCATCTTTGTTCGGAATCGGGCCAGTGCGACTACGGAATGATGTGCGCGATGGAAAACAATACCAAACCGACGACCACCCTTGTAACGAGCAAAACGTTTCTAACCAGCAACATGCTGAACAGCAATGGCAATAGCAGCTACCGGGTGTGCCTATGTGACGAGGAAGCGGACTTTTTCGAGAATAAACAGGAGCGTCCGTTTCATTGCAGCGGCACGGTCCGGGGCACTGATTCCGTGTCCGGAGCACTGCTTTCGCTGATCATGCTGCTGCTGCTCGGACCGTCCATCGCCAACCATCCGATCAACCACTGGAGCACAACTATCTAAGAAATCATCAGTTTCGGCAAAGAACGTAAATGTGCGCAAAAAATATTCATATTTTAGAAATTACAACGGTTTTTAAATGTTTGAGCCATTGAGTAACAAAGCGGAAGCGGAGGCAAGATAAGAGCACCTAAACTTTGGTCAAACTGTTTTCATCGCGCACCAACTAAATGCCTTATTAGCGTAACACATAAGTTAATGGATGATCAATCACGCGGAGCGGACTAATAACTAGTATTGCTGTTCGCATTCGATGCTACATTCCGCCAGAAACGCAACTGTTAAAAATTGTAAGCTTTTGCTGAAAACAATACATTATACGGAGAAGCAAACCAAACAACGATGGGGTAGTTCTTAAACGACAGGCGAATTTTAATATGCATTTTTCTCCAAATTTAGAAAGTAACGATTTATATTGACACTGTCGAAAACCAAAAAAACCTAAATTAAAAGGCAAAATTTAACCAAAAACTAAAAACAAAACAAGGCAATTCATAATTACTAGAGGAAGGTATCTCATTGTTTTCTTCGGCACATAGGGTCCTTTGATAATGTACATATAAATGATAAACTAAACATTATTCAATTCCAAAACTCTATCTAAAAGATCGAATAGTAAAACAGTCGTACGGTTTATCATAAAGCTTCTAGTTGTACGTGGTCAGACTACTGAAAAGTGTAAAAGAACTTGACTTACTTTATTTTTCCCAAAGGCTACTCAAAATATCATCATCAACTTAAAATTGCTTCAAAATATTGACAAAATACCGTGTGATTCTTCGGTCTATAAAATCAGTGCATCTAACATGCATGTTATTTACAATAGAGTCGAGTGCGCTTCATAATTCTCTATGACAAGTATACATTGTAGTAAACCGAACCAAGATAAAACCGTGTAACATAAGAAACTTCTACATGTATTGATGGTATCTATGTGAATAAATCAAATTGATCTACGAATGCTTTTCTAGCTCTGCTTGGCGCAAAGAAGTGATTTTTCCTAACGTAAGAATAGTTGCAGGTAGCACATTTTATTCGACTGCTTGTGTTTGAATTCATTTTACTGGTAAGTTTAAACTAATCGAACGCACGCTGCCACATTGCCTACGCAGCCTATGTCGACTGCGAATGTCGACCAAGCACAGCCCTGGTTGTCAAAATGTTTGACGTTTGGCCATTTTTAAATCCCCCTTTTTTTATCCGAGGCTTTAACAGAATCCAACGTAAAACGAGTGGTGCGCGTAACAAAAACTGACCGAAACGCACGTTTTACATTGCTTTTCGTAATGTGATTGCTTCGAATAGTTGGTAAGCCTACATTTGTATTCACGATGGCACTGACGGGCATGGATTGTAAGACAGAGGAATCAACACACGGCGAGCATCATACGACGCCGAAGAAAAAGGCAACATTGGCGGCAGAGGATCGCTTGAACGGCAGCAGCAGCGGAACAGCAGGTGATGACTCGATATTTCGTACGTTGGGAAACTTTAGCGCACTGAACGGTGCCAGCAGTCCAAGGGTAAGACAAACTCATTGTCGTGTTGTAGTTTGCGCTCATACAACTGTTTCATCCTTTCGACAGCTGCCGACTATCAAGGACTTTAGCATTCTGAAACCGATCAGCCGCGGGGCGTTCGGGAAGGTGTTTCTAGGCTATAAGAACAGTGATCACAACAAGCTTTACGCCATCAAGGTGATGCAGAAGACGGAGATGGTCAACAAAAACATGGTATCGCAGGTAGTGACGGAGCGGAACGCATTGGCTCTCTCCCGCAGTCCATTCTGCGTGACGCTTTACTACTCCCTCCAAAGCATTACGTCTGTATTTCTGGTTATGGAATACATGGTCGGCGGAGACTTGAAGTCCCTGCTTGCAATGTACGGTTTCTTCGACGAAAACACAGCCCGTTTCTATGCCGCCGAAATTTGCCTGGCGTTGGAGTATCTGCACAATCACGGCATCGTGCATCGGGACATTAAACCTGACAATATGCTTGTGTCCGCTACCGGGCACGTAAAACTAACTGATTTCGGCCTGAGCCGTATTGAATTGCGGCGTGATTTGGAGCTATCCGATTTGCTGAACTGTTCACCGAACCTAAACGCACGGACTCCCGGACAGCTGCTGTCACTGACCTCCCATTTGTCGTTCGGTTCCCACGACAAGCGGGTCGTGACGGATGTGGCGAGTCAGGGCGAATCGGGAACGATGCAGCCGATGGTGCCGAAGGAACGCTTACCACATGAATCGTCCGATCACGAGTCGGACGGATCGTTCGGACACGCGCGGCAGCAGAACGATAGCAAAATATCGGGCGTCAGCCCTTTCTTCTCAGCCGAGCAAAATATCAGCACCGTGGACGAGGTAAAGGCACGCTCGGAAGTTACTGTGGTAGAGGAAAAGTTGGACTCTTCCTCGTACTACACATGCACCTCCAGTGAGTCGGTAAAAGACAGCGGAGGCACCGAGCCTGTGCGCAAGATTCACATAGTTCCGAGTGAACCTGAAACAGTAGTTGAGAAGGAGAACGTTGACGATATGAATCGCATGGGAAAACTGAATCCCTTCGAGTGTCTGCTGGTAAGCTTTGCGCGGCTGCATATTCGTTACGCTTCCTTACACTAATGGTCTGATTTGTACTTTTAGATGTCGAAAAAACTGAACCGCAATTACACCGAGGATTCCGGGGTTTCTAGCAGAAAAAGCGACATATCCAACATACCATGCGAGATTTCGGCAATTGAGAAAATAGAGCATTCCGGTAACAGCAATAAGGACGATTACTATGGATCTGATTTGTCAAGAAGGTAGTAGCGTCATGGTTCCAATAGGATAAGGATATGAGACATTTTTTTATTTTGTAGCTACAGCATGAGCAATTTAACCGAATCGTTGCACCACTCACCGACCCGGAATGGCACGCGCGGGTTCAAAATGCCAGAATATTTTCGGTTAGTAATTATGCTGATTGCAAGATCGGGAAAACGGAAGGGTTTGTTGAGTTTATTATTTTCGCACCATCCACAGGGGAATAAAGCGGCGACGGCATCCGGGGAACCGCTTGGATTCACTTATCTCCGACGTCGATGCCAGTTCGGGTTCAACAAGCACGGGGCTGACACAGGAAATCGACGTGTTAGACATCTGCAGCGAGGTGCACCGCAGCACACCGAAGAAACGCAAAGCTACCTCGCCGATCAAGGGTGTGCTGAAGGTGCGGTCCCTGTCGGATGATGAAATGCACACTGACGAGCGCATTACGATCGATATGAACGTCATGTTCTCGACACCCGTGTCGTCACAAAAAATCCGCCGTGAAGGTGGCCAGTTGGGGAAGCTCAAAAGTACACGTTTTCAATTGCCGTCGTCGATTGAGCAATCGCGGAAGTTGAAAACTTACAGCGAAGCGATAGTTCCTTCACATTTCATAAAAATGACCGACGATTCCGTCATGTCGCCGATATGTACTGCTCACCAAACTGACCGATGCAATAGTACGGCCGAAGGAGGAAGGATTGGAGATGATGGGGATGGGATGACGGTGGAAAACACTCCGAAGATGGTGAAAACGCCGTTTCGGACGCCAAAGTCCGTCCGTAGGGCTCCCCTGGCATCAGACGAGCGCATTCTTGGAACGCCAGACTATTTGGCACCCGAATTGCTTCTGCAACAAGGTCACGGTCCAGCCGTGGACTGGTGGGCACTCGGTGTGTGTTTGTACGAGTTTCTCACCGGCGTGCCACCGTTCAACGATGAGACACCGCAGAAAGTGTTCGAGAACATTCTAGCGCGCAACATCGAATGGCCAACGGACGAGGAGTCGCTGTCGCCAGAGGCGGTCGATGCGGTCGAACAATTGCTTAATAACGATCACAACAAACGACCGGCCGCCGAACAAATGCGCAGGATGGCGTTTTTCGCGTCAATCGAATGGGCTAACATGAGCTCGTTGAAGCCACCGTTCGTGCCGAATCCGGATGATCCGCAAGATACTGGATACTTCGAGGCGCGGAACGTGATGCAGCACCTTCAATTATCAAACTTCGAAATGGATCACTACTGAGGGATGGTGGGGTCTATGTTGGTTGGAAAAAGTGTATCAAAGGAAAGCGCAACCACAAAAGAAAACAGCAAGCAGTCGCGAAAACTCTCCTGGCCTAACTTGGGTGCGCTGCTGGACTCTGGACGTAGGTATCGGAAAACGAACCGCTCCAGCGAGTTCGTGGGCTTTTAAAGAAACCGGAGCTTCCAGTGACTTCCTGGGATGCAACCACATTATTGTATCTCGCGACTCGAACGCTCAAATAGCCAGCAAGTTAACGAATCATGTGGAGTGAGTAGCGTTCAATTAGCTGTATTAGATTTTATGATTTGTTATGACCATTTGTCGCACTGGGCGGAATAATCACTTTTGCGTTAAATTATTTTATAAAAACAAGTTTGGATATGTGATATGGAAATAAAGAAATGTTCAATGTGGCTAAAAATAAAGAAATAAATAACTGATCTACTTTGCATTTTGGGAAGGAACTAACACGAAACACAAAGATTTAGGCGAAATGTGCTGAGCCGAAGCTTGGCAATTCTTTCCACATTACTCCTCGCTATTAGTATCCAGCAATGACTATAGTATAACAAACCATACCGTTATAGTCGTACCCATCGAACCAGGTTGTGTACTAAAATAGAAAAAGTAGTTGTGGCACATGATTTACAGGCGTGTATTTACTATCTTTTTAGTAGCGATAAAAAATGCACCGTTACTTTCTTAAATTAAACAAAAGATTTATGTAGATGAGTGTGTTTTTTTTAAATTGGTATTAAAATTACTTAGATTGAGGGTTTATTTTAAACAAGTCTTTATACGATCACGCAATGATCGTATGTAAACTATGGGGGCCCGTTAGTGATAAGTAACTTATAACTGCACACTGCTGCTTAGACCTAGTTTTGTAACTTATCGCAGCACGTGAATCTGGCACGATGTGGTAGTTACTTTTCCGATGTGTTACCGATACGCTATTACTACCATGCTATCGTTACATCGTCAAGCAATACTTGTTTACTTACTTATCCGCCAGCAGTAAGGTATCTAAGGTATCAATATCTGAGATCCATGTACAATAACTACACTAAATTAGGAGCTGTTAATCTTGAAACAAAACTGGACGAATGAATTCCTGCCAACTTCGCCGGTTCCCACCAGAACTGCATCCGTTATTAAAGCGAAAGTATGATTCATAAGCGATAAAAGTAATTTTTGAGTTCTTCCATCGGCTCGTTTAAACTTTTTACTTAGTTATCGAGAACTTTAGTTGAGGTGACTAACACGTGCAAATTCAATTGTCTATACTCGGGCTGTTCAACTCAACCAGAAGCGTTCGCGACACCGCGATCGTCGGGTTCGTGCATAACAATCATCGCTAACCATCATAATTAAACGAAATGGTTCCTCTTTTCCATATGCTCGGTGTACGAGTCACACGTGGATTTCTCCCGCCATTCGTGCATTTTTACGATGCGACAACGCCTGGCCCCAACTACACCACACATCGAACCGCGCAACAGCTTAGAACGTGCATTTTGTAACTGAAAATAGCGGAAAATGCAATAACCCAGTAACTGTAAGTGTGTGTGGGTGAAGCTCATCACAGATGTTTTGCTTCCCGGTAAGGTTCAATTAGGGACAGAAGCCAGTCAGCAAACAGTTTTCACCGGACCCATAATACCTCACGGAGAACGTGCAAAGTGTGGCTGATCGGCGAGATGTCAGCCTCTCCTACTGTACAGTTCGCCGCGGATTGTCCATCGAAACGGGATTTCGTTCCGGGGCTTCCAGAACGCAGATAGAGCAACAGCAAACAGAAGTGTGTGAACCAAGGACCATATCCTTTGCTGTGATCGTTTTACAACGTTGAAAAGTGGATAGCTGATTGAAGTCTTCTAATTTATTGCAACCGTTTTGAATTAGTGCGTGATACATTTCAAGCTTTTGGATCTAGCCAACGCTGAGACTGCATCTGGAATATCAAGCAGAGCTGAGCAGTATGTGGGGTCGTAATGGATCATTTTTTCGCTTTTGTAATTTATATTTCCGTGTAAGTATGTGTTTCTGGGAAATGAGATCCATCATTAGCCTAAGGGCGTCGTAAACCTTATGATTTGGATGACAAACAAAACCCAAACATGGTCGAATACACGTTACCAACTGCAATTTTATCAGGCATGTCGATGGTAATAATGGTGTATCAGCAATCAGCAATGGTTCCGTTCTGCAAAAACTCCCTTTTTCTATTTGGTAAGTTTGGCATGGTTTCTGTACAAATCGCATTTTTTTCTAGTCAGTTAGGACTAGAATGGTTAGGATTCAGGAATAGATCGCATCAAAAATACGTGGAATATGTAGTGACCAGGCAAAAGTAACTGAAAAATATTGTTTCAAATAGACGTTTTATTTTTTTCGATATGCTACAACATTGGTTCTAAGTTCTGATTTTGTGTTTGGTCCATTTTTACATATTATTTCGATAAGCACGCAACATCGATGAGGTGAGATTTTCTTGAAATGATTCAAATTTTGGCTTCATGGCTCTATCATGATTGTCACTATCTGTTTAATGACTGATGCTTCTTGCGCTCTTGGGCTGCAAAATGAAGCACTTGGGCACGGGTACATAGTAGTAAGAAAGCGTGCCTTTGTTTCACTCTTATCGTGTCCAGTGGCTCAGCTGGACGAAAAGTGCGTCGTCCCGTCGAGTAGAGCTTGTTCCAACGTGGTCGGCAGTTGCTCTTCATGGCGCTCGTCTTTTTAAGTGAAAACCAACATTCGATAGCGATTTGGAAATATTTTACTCTGTGGTGTCAGCAACTTTAATAGGATAGTTTGATAGATAGGAAGTGTACTCGGAGATTATAGCAGCAGTCAGCAATATTTGCGCAATGGTAAATGATGGATTTGAAAAAAAAACAATGAATAATGAATCTACCACGTGGAAGAATGTTGAAATTCGTCCAGATTTTCGAAGAGTCTTGCCGACAGTATATTCGCAAAGTTCGAGAAGGCGCTTCAGTGCTAATTGCTATTCAGACCGCTGTCGGTCCGTGAGGGCTGACCGTAGTTGGCAACGGCATACCCACCCGTGGACTGCGTACCCAACACGAATTCAGTTTTTACGCGGTCAGTGTAACGCACTTAGCGCTGTTATTGTTGGCATGTTAGCTGTGTCATGCGATTTGATATGCTTTCACTAGAACCTTGAACGCACTGTGCGGCCACTTTGGCTCACTGTTTGGCTAAGGTATCGCTACGACAGTGTACTGCTGGAAGCCGGTTGTTTCCTTACGGTCAATAGTGAAATTTCCCCCCAGCTGAGTTTCCTACGTGGTGAAGTGGTTGGATTTTCTATGACGCTGTATTTGCGCAGCGTTCAAGTTCAAGTTCGTTATGAACGAATACTCGTTTGAACGAAAGGGAAATTTTTTAAATATATCGTTGTCAGATAGTAGTATGCATGACTGATTGTTAATGCAGAAGAAATCAAAATAATGAAATTATAAATTATAAAGATGTTTAATGGACGCACGATTACAGCTCATCTTTCAATCCTCTGTTTAGTTATCGAGCTCGTGGAATGAGTGATCTTATCGAACGAACGTGCTGCTGCACGCGTTAAAAAATGGATGGAAATATTTGTTTTCTAATGCCCTGATGATCTTTGCAGAGGAGAAAGATGGCAGTATGATTAACGCTAACGATGTAGTGACTTGCAGTTACTCTATTACTTGAAGAAAGTACATATCGGCTTGTCAATACATATTCATCTGACACAGTGAACAAGTCTAGTGCGAAGGTAATATGTCCCCAAAGCAGGAAACATATCACCGTTTTGAACTAATAACAGCACAGAAGGAAACAAAACGTTCAACCCAATTACTGGACGGTTGATAACATTATCCCAAAACTGGTATCTGTGAGGTATAGTTCCGGTATTGGTTGATAAGTCTTACTGATAAGTTCGGCCAACCTATTGTACTGTCTAGGGGTCATCGAATGAATAATTACTTCCCGTTTCTTCATAGATTCTGTGGCCGTATCACTATGTGGCTTGTTCTATTTTGAGAACCGTTCACGGACTGCCTTTTGCAGCATGGACGATGATACAACAATTGCACACCCACCATACCGTATCATAGATTTTGGAGATTGCTTGATTGTTTTTGTCCACGTATTGGGAAAAAGTGGGCGTCTGGTGGACAAACAAAAGAGCTCTCGTGCAGGACCCCTGGAGCTGTCCCTCCTTTGGGGAGCGAGATAATGAGGTGTATTGAAAACATCATCAACGATATTGATAAGTGCCTAGGAAGCGTTAAGGAGAACATGGCACGTGATATTGAAACAATAGAAGGATGCGTGTGTCAGCACTCTCTATAAGCTGCTTTATAGAGCCGAATCTTAGGCAGTGTTTTTTTAAAAGCGTGTGATCCAAGAGTCGGTCAATATTCTTCGAAGAATGTTTCGTTTGCAGATTTTAAGCTCGTGCAATTTTTACTCCATTGCATGATCCCGACGGACCGGATTTCGAAAATATGGGTTACGGTTTACGGACGTAAATAAACGAGAAGCACGTGCATTCATTGCCGTTGAATTTCTTGAAGCGATGGAAACGTACTCCAGTGCATATTGGAAACGAAATGGGTCAATCTTGATATGGCAGGTGGTTGATGTTTGCAGTGAATGCACTGCTTTCTCTCCGTTTCATGTGCCGATCTTTTCAAAGTGCGCTCACTGTGCGCCTCTAGTTTATTTTAGATCAGAAGTACAGATACGTCGATATTCCGTCGGCTCACGTGACAAGCATCCTTGATGGTAGATGCTTTGAATAAGGTAAAGGATCTCTTCGTTTTAGATCCTGTATATGTGGTTGAGCTATGGTGTATCTACAAAACTAATGTCAGCGCAGCTAATGTGGTACGGCTAATCTTTCAAACCATCGTTACCTGTCTATTGCCCTTTCGATGTTCATTTTTGGGATCCATGTTATAAACTATTGATCAGATGAAAACATTCTTAGTAGCTTTAGCTGTAAAACTAGTAATGGCAAAACTAGGCTTTTGTTAGCGCTGATATCATTAAATACGTTCAAAAATAGCATTTCAGATTCATATGCAAATAATTGGTACATTACGTGGTAATCTGAATCCGAACATCGACTCTTTTGATGTTTTAAGGAACTTATGGACAATGTAAGCCTTAGTGAGCCGAGTAGCACGTGCCAATTAAAATGTTGTTGTTGCTACTCAACTCCAGATGCGTTCGCGACACCGCGATCGTTGGGTTCGTGCATAACAATCATCGCTAACCATCATAATTAAACGAAATGGTCCCTTTCAATGTGCTCGGAGTAAGAGTCACACACGGATTTCTCCGCCCATTCGTACATTTTTACGATGCGACAGCGCCTGGCCCCAACTACACCACACATCGAACCATGCAACAGCCTAGAACGTGCATTTTGTAACTGAAAATAGCGGAAAATACGATAACCCAGTAACTGTAAGTGTGTGTGGGTGAAGCTCATCACAGATGGTTTGCTTCCCGGTAAGGTTCAATTAGGGACAGAAACCAGTCAGCAAACAGTTTTCACCGGACCCATAATACCTCACGGAGAACGTGCAAAGTGTGGCTGATCGGCGAGATGTCAGCCTCTCCTACTGTACAGTTCGCCGCGGATTGTCCATCGAAACGGGATTTCGTTCCGGGGCTTCCAGAACGCTTATCTTTTGCTGTGATCGTGTGACATTCTATATCCAACTCTACAACTTTGGAAAATGGATAGCTGATTGAAGTATTCTAATTTAGTGCAAACATTTTGAATTGGTGCGTTATACATTAGAAGCTTTTGGATTGCGCTAACGGTGAGATTGCATCCGGAATATCAAGCAGAGCTGAGCAGTATGTGGGAGCGTAATGGATCCTTTTTTCGCTTTTGTAATTTATATTTCCGTGTAAGTATGTATTTCTGAGCAATGAGATCCTTGATTAACTTAAGTGCATCGATCCATAACGATGTGAATGATAATTAAAGTTTAAAGGTCGCAAAAGGACCTAAAGGATATAACGTACTTATATCACGCATGTGACCATTAATTAATGCTATCGGTACTGTTATTATCAAATGCTTTCGGCTCTGTCGTTGATAAGTTTCGTATGGTATCTGTTCAAAATATGGTTACTTTCAAAAATTCATTGATAGCTTCCAAATACGTAGAAGGCAAGATAGGGTCACAGGTCCAGACAGCATGAAATAGGGAATGGGCACAATCCACTACAATACAAAGGCAAGGTGTTTCGAAAGGCAAGGGGTACGATTCTGTGACGATATGCTACAACATCTGTCCCATGTTCTGATTTTGTGTAAAGTCCATGTGTAGAACATACATTCTTTTTAGATAAGAACGCAAAATCGATTAAAAGCGGGACTTTTTTGAATCATCAGTGAACATGGCTCTATAATGATTGTCACTGCCTGTTTAATGACCCCGTCTTCTTGAGCTCTACGAGCGCAAAATGGAGCACTTGGGTACGGGTACATAAATGTGGTACGAAAAGCGTGCCTTTGTTTCACTCTTATCGTGTCCAGTGGCTCAACTAGACCAGAAATGTGTCGCCGCGTTGAGTAGAGCTCAGTCCCAACGTCGTCCGCTCTTGCTCTTCGTAGCGCACGCATTTTTGGGCGAACACCAACATTTCTCTAGTGTTTCAGTGACACCTTAGTGAGTGATGCCACAACCGTGGGTGGTTTAATTGAACCTCACTTTTGCAATCTGTGTGAATTGTGCCCAAGGTCCTCCCAGCAAGTGTGTTGTTTCAGTCATCTGTCGGGTTCCAGCAGGAAGTGCAAAGTAAACCGTTTCAAGAAGAACATTTTCGAATACCCGAATAGTGCGGATTCAGACCAGATAAATGTTCTTCGGAAGTGTATCCTGAGATTGTTGTAACACCGAGTCGTGCGATGGTAAATGGTGATGTTTTGAACACGATTCAACTACTTAGTACAAGAGCACTTTCACTCGATAGGCCGTTCCTGCCATTTACGATTGTAGCAAATTAAACCGTTTGATTGATAAAATCGTGCAGTGTGATGTGCGCTGTAGGTAGCCGAATTTATCTATCCTTATCTTCTTCTTCTTCTTCTCTATCCTTATCAGGGACATTAAATATGTCTGTTAGTCTCGTGGGAACGATCGTGTCACAGCTTAAAACTTCTAGCGTTCAAAAGTGTCTTGCTTGCAGTTAAACCTCAACGTTTAACAACTGGTGTGCTAATTGTCATTCCGACGCGTTCTGTTGGGGCTGAACATAGCGGGTTACCGGGTTGCCAAACCGTGGCCAACGCGGGTTTAATGTTTACCGCGGGTCAGTGTAACGCACTTGACACTGTTATTGTTGGTACGTTAGCTGAATCATCCGGTTTGATTTGGTTATGCTTTCACTAGAACCTTGAGCGCGCTGTGCAACCACTTGAGTTCGCTCTTTGCCTTAGGTGTCGCTACGACAGTGTACTGTGGGAAGCCGGTTGTTTGCGGTCATTAATGAAATTTCCCCACAGGAGTTTCCTGCATGGTTGAAGTAGTTTGATTTTCTTTGGCGCTGTTTTACGCGATAGTTGAAAGTGTATTCAAACGGAACGAACAGTTGACGAATTGATCGACAGTTTTTATGTTCGAACCATGGCAAACAGTGAGCTTTTCTAGTGAAATAGGCCTCTGTATGTGCAAGAGTGAGAAAATGGAATTGGTACAACTTGCGGCTATACATTGTTTTGGCTACGTTTGTCTAATTCCAGCGAACTTGAGAATGAATTTGAAAACATAATTTTTTCGCGAAATTCATGCAGCAGTAGATTGCACAGCACATACAAATAGTCTAACTGTTGTTCCGGATTGTAGAGTGAAACTGGTACCGCACTGCTTGATGTGTGGATGTGGATGTGTAACAAACTTCTGTTCCCTAGCCGACAACGATCGCATTGTCAGAAGTACTACTCTAAGAAGAACTACTCTTAAAATAATTACAGAGCGTAATGGAGAACGTGCTCCTCCACGTAAGACTGTTAAGAAAATTGCGAAAATCTCAAATAATGCTGTAGTCATTGTCACGATCTGTAGCTTCGTACAGTAACATACACTACACCATATCTTCCGCTGCTCCGCACAAGTGTTGCACACATTCCTGAGATTCTGCCAAGGGAATTGAAACCATTTCAATCATTCCCAACGACAAGTTTGGATGAACCGTCACCGTGCACCGATTCGTAAGGCAGATAGTGTGCTCGGAGTCGGACACTTCCTCAGTACGCAGGTTACACGGTGTGGACCGTGTCCGGATAGTAATTATGATAGATCTTCGCGCGGTTCAGTTCCGCGTCGGTTGCGAGGTACAGGAAAAGTGTTGTTGACAGGGTTTCGTTGCGCTCGCCGCATTATCTGAAACGGCGAGCTCTGCTCAATCGCAATGTTGACGGGCCTGGTTAGTGGGTAAATTGGAACCAATTTCGTCTCAAAGGCTCTAGGCCACCGTGTGCTTATCGTAGGCGGTGAACTTGCTCTAACGGTGTCATTCTATTGTTTCAGGGTCAGCAGGCGGAGGCCCGGCAGCAGCAGGCGATCGCCGATGGAGATGAAGCAATAGACAATGCCTGGAACTATGTAGTGTTTGTGGCGTTCGTGGTAATATCGGCTCTGATACCGATCCGCAAGCGTCTCTGCCGGCGGAGCAGCAACAGCAAGAGCAAGCAGGACTATGTTTTCGGCGCAGGACACATCTCGACGTTGGCGATGATGCTGTCGATAGCCCGCGGTACTCTGGGCGTTATTTCCGTGCTGGGCTACCCGAGCGAGTTCTTCTACCGCGGATCGGCCTTGTGGGAGTCGCTGTACGGTGTTGTGACCGCGTACCCCATCGTATGCTTCGTATTCATACCGGTTTACTTCAATTTGGGCATCACCTCAGTGTATCAGTATCTCGAGCTACGGTAAGAGCACCTCGCTTTCGCATCACTCGCAGTGGAGTGAATGACATTTTTGTCCCTGTTTGTGGCTCTCGTTAACAGATTTAACAGTCGCATTGTTCGGTGCTTAGCGTCGGGCACGTACATACTACGCACTTTGCTTAGTCTAGGTGTTACAATCTACACACCGACCGTGGCGCTGAACACGATCATCGGTGTACCGTACTGGGCGTCTCTGCTTTGCATTACAGTGATCAGCATATTCTTCAACGCCCTGGGAGGCTTGAAGGCGGCCGTCGCGGCTGACGTCATACAGAGCCTCAGCATGACGGCCATGTTGGTGGCCATCCTCATCTATTGCACTGTCACAGTTGGTGGAGTCGACAAAATTTGGACCATTAGCTCAGAGAATGGTAAGTGCTCTTTGATTTGTGCAGAAAAGCGAGCGACAGTTGCGTAAGGATTGAGCTTATCTAACTCTTTGTCTGTTTTGTAGATCGTTTTGCGTTTTTCAACTTTGCTGCCGATCTTCACTTGCGCGTGACAACAACTTCCGCCTGGTTGGGCGAGCTGTTCAACTCGCTCAGTTTGCTCGGCTGCCAGCAAAACTTTGTCCAGCGGTACCTCAGCATGCCGACACTGCGCCAGATACGGCGAACGTTGCTGCTGAACATTCCGATCGTCATTCTGCTGTTCTCGCTGCCGTGGCTTGTCGGGATGGCCATCTACGCCATCTACTGGCACTGTGACCCGCTAAAGGCGAGCGTGATCGAGAAAATGGACCAAATCCTGCCCTACTTCATTGTAGATCGCTTCGCTCGAGTGCCGGGCGTGTGGGGCATATTCGTTGGGACGCTCTTCAACGGGGCCCTGACGCTCAACATCTCCAACATCAACTCCCTGGCGACCGTCACGTGGGAGGACTTTCTGTCGTTGATCCCTGGCTGGCGGAAGAAAAGCGAACGCCACCAGCTGACGGTGATCAAGCTGGTTGGCACGTGTTACGCGGTGATCATCATGGGTGTCGGTTTTATCGTCGGTCTGTTGTCGGGTGTGATTGAGTCGTCGATGCTGATCATTTCAGCCACCTCAGGACCCCTGCTCGGAGTATTTATTTTGGCCATGTTTGTCCCGTTCGCCAACTGGAAGGGCGCCGCCATGGGGATGATCGCATCGCACCTTTCCATTCTCTGGATCGTGATTGGGCGCCTGATCGATGCGAGCGTCAGCGACGAGCTTTTGGATACGTCGATCGAAGGATGTTATGCCGATTTGATGATGGCAGAGAAGAACTCGTCCAGCGACGGCTTACTGGCCATCGCTCTGGAGGAAGGTGTTAATGTGGTTGACGCCAGCGATCTCTTGACTCGCATTTACTCCATTTCCTATATGTATTACGGTGTGTTCGGGACGGTTTTGACGGTTCTTTCGGGAATGGTGATCAGCTTGGCCACCTGGAGCAGCCAGGACGAGTACAACATGAAAATGCTGCATCCCGCCGTCAGATGGCTTTACGCGCGGTGTCCTTTTAATGGCAAGCACTTCGGTTCGTTCGAAGTGTCCACAAGCCTGAGCGTACCACCGAATGAAACTGTGTCAAAGTGATGAGATTTGATAGTGGCTTTGCGTGAATGTTCAAAACACCCGGCATGTGATAATCAGTTGCTAAAGTTCCTATTCATAGCGTTAGGTACAAGCAAGAACCGGAGTGGAGAGTGTGCAATACGTTGCGAATTGTTAGCCAAATAACACAATTGTAGAATATGATCGTCGCTTAGGTATAAGATTTAATGATATTTTAGCAAATAATAAAAACTTTAAAATTTTCAATTAAGTGACTTAAAAATAATATCTATTGCATTATAATAATTACAAGAAATTACAGAAATTGAAACAAAATAAAAACAAGAAGTAATACATTAAGAAAATGTGTCGAAATTACATTAATAATTGTTAAAAACAAGGTGGGCACAAGCAACTATGAAAAAGTTAACCCTATTGGTTTGCCACAAATTAAATAAAAAAATCCATTGTTATTCAGGGTGTTCCATCACGATCCAACTATTTAAATGTTGAATAACTCCGCTATTTGTTGGTCAATTTTGACAATTGAAAAAGATTTTTAGCTTATAGTAGGTTGTGAGTAAACGCTTGAGTTACCGTTTGAGTTTCATAATAAAGAGGATAGTCGAGCGAGGCTTTTAAGAAACATCAATTTTATCTCAAAGGGCGAATATTAAAAAAAGGGGAAAAAAGGGATTCTAGGTAGTATTTGAATTTAGAAAAGAAGCAAATTAAGTTATCATTAACATTATATCATCACGTTTCGAGACGGAATTAAATTTAGCTTCGTCTACAGGGGTTCGACTGTAATTGGCCAATTAGGCTTGGGCAATGAGACAAACCAACTGCATACTTGTAGGCGTTTAGAGGCTTTTCAAATCGTTCGAAAAATATCCCCAATAAACTATGATTTCGTTGGCTTCATTCTTTTTTTCTCATGGTTCTTCAGGTACACACAATTTAGGCGGGGAATCAAATGCGCAAAGTACGGGCAGCTTGTGATCCGCAAAAGATTTGTTGATGTGATCCGTAAAAGATAACCAACAACACGTTTCGCAGGTAACTTCTTTTAGGTACCACTCACGTGATAATCGTCCCCCGAGCTTTGGAGATTTGTGAGGGGTACAGCGTATTATAGGATTTGCTTTTATCTGGTGACATAATAAGAGGTCTGAGGTCAGAGAGGTACGCGTAGTTCGGTTCGGATGGATGATTTCGGTCACCCCATAGGCTGCTGTCTAGGGAACATCGTGTGAATAATTACTTCCCGTTACCCTAGGGACGAGATAACATTATCTTGCAGAAAGATTGATTTTGCTGTGATCATTCCTTGCTTCTCTTTAATTTGCGGTCGCACATTCGGTATTTCTCTACTATTTGGGCCCTAAGGTAACTATCTAGTTCAATCGTTTTGATTGAATAGTTTGATTTGAAGCTGGATATCCTTTTAAGGACTAAACGCCATGGAGCTTGGAGTTGAAAACCTGATCCCGAATCCTGATGGCCCATTCCTTTCGCACGTGGTTGGGACAACATTCCTCCAGTGGGACTTCCCGTTCGTTATCTTTTGGCTTTATTTTGGTGAGTTCGCGTAATTCTGATGTCAGCCCCGAGTGCCCGCGATAATTGAAGATGCGAATCATTGCCCTGTCAATCAGCTCGCCAGCATAAATGATCGCAGCGGAACAGCTCGCTGTAACCGCTGTCAACCAGTAGGACAAACACAAGGACCGTATCGCGACGGACCTGACATTCATTCATCGATGTACCTGGACCGATGGCGATGCGGGATGGAGATGTGGCCGCCGCCGGTGGCCCGCCAGTCATTATTGCTGAGCAAACGCCATTTTTAAATTTAGCCTCCGTAACTGCGCAAGATTTTAATAACCCGACCGCGGCGGCGCGGCACGATCGCTTACGCTTTGCACTGTCCGGCCACTAATCGATACTGTCAATACAGCCCCGGTGTCCGCCCCGGTCCTGGCAGGAATTCCCATTAGCACCTCTCGCGCCGCCGCAGCTGACGTACTCGTGGCTTAATGATCTCTTGGGCCTACTCTTGGCGGGCGGGAGAAAAGCGCGAAACGCGCGCGGAGTGAAGTGTCGCATCGGCGCTTTTGCTGGACCAGTGTCTGTCGCCCTTCCTGGCGCACATTTCAATCGCTCGCAGTGCTTGGAGCATCGATCGGTGGCCGTGCGTGTCGTGGCCGCGGCATGGGGAGCGCAGCAAAGTGCTGCGCGCCGGTGGCGTGGAAAATAACAACGACAAATGCGCCCACCGTGATTAAATGTCTTGTGTCTTCGAAGGACGCCGAACACCGTCGCCGGCTGTTCGGTGATTGGTTCGATCGTTTGCTGAAGGTTCCAATTGTTCCACGCGAGAGCGTGAGGTGCGCGCGCAGCAAAAACGAGACCGTGACAGACCTTGCCCGGGCAAACCCTTGGCCTGCATGGAAAGTGCCGAGCCGGCTTCGGGCATGACCACCTCCTCCATGCGTCAGGTCATGCGTCTCATGCTTCTGGGCCCTCCACTGCCGCCGCCTCCGGCGCCGCCAAATGGTGGCAGTTTCGGGTGAGCTTATCGAAAATACATGCCGCCACGCACCACCGCCGTGGCCGTACCCGTGTACCCGGCGACGGCCTCCGAAAATGCTGTCCTGTGCCACCGGTTTTGTTGTGTTTTTTTTCCTCTTCTTCTGGCTCCGATCCGATGGCCCACAACCGGTGACCGGTGTGAGACAGGGCAGCGTTAAAGGCTGAGGAGCGCCAAATATTCCAGTGCCGAGCATACCGCGGACCGCAGGACCGCGAGGGAACGAGAGGCCAGCATCGGGTTTTGGTGCAGGAGAAACCAGAATGGCTGGCAGTCGGTGTCTCTGCCGTCTGTATTAGAGGCTTACCGTGACGTGCGCGCACACACACGCGCGCGCATTGCCGTGGTGTGTGACAGAGAGAAATGAGTCAGCCACGGGCTCGGGCTCGGGGATCGCGCGGACGATCGCGCGTATGGTGGTAACGGGCCGAAAAAGCGACCCCGGAGACCGGTCAGACACAGCGTGAAACAAAACCCCCGAAATCGAGTCCCAGACGCAAGGCTCTGCTGTCGTCCGTGTTTACGATCAGTCGAACTGCGTGCTTGGATCGTGCCAGACGTTCGTGCCCGTTCAGACCTCATCATCATCCTGTGTGACCGCAATCCGGTGGAGCAGATCTTCAGGCAGGCGCCGCGATCGAGAGCGCCAAATGTGTTGTGATTGAAAAGCCCGATTGAACAAGATTCTAGGGTTAGTTGGGGCTAGTAGTTCAGTACGATCGGTGGTCGGACACGTGGCTGGAGGTTGAGCGTGGAGGTCCCCCAAAAGTGGGCGCATAAACATACCGGTGTCGAGTGAAAACAACTTATGCAATATCCATGAGACAGTGCAGAGCGGTGTCCGGTTCGTCCCAAACGGCCATCGGTTGCTCGGTGCGAGTTTATTTGGTCGCTCCGAAACTCCCCGTTCAGTGTTAAGCACTTGACAAAAAACAAAAAGGAAAGTGTGTCGAAGGATCTTGCGCGAAAAATTTGGAGATACGTGCCCAATAACATAATCGCTTTTATGAGTGCTCCACTACACATCTGATCAACACGATTCGCGGGTGGGCGCCAAGCAGTTTGCGTTAATAGAAAGTAAACCAACGTCAGAGAGCACTCGAAGGATACTACTGCAGGAAAGGTGAGTGTTTGATTACCGTTACGCAACGGGCACACGGCGACGTCAGTGTATTTAAGTATGTTTGAAGAGATTGTTTCGAGTACTGATTGTCACACGAGGGCCAGACGGACGTCAGACTCCTGGGAACCAAATGATTGCAAATTCTTTGAATAAGGAACTCAGAAGACACTTGATTCGCTCGCTTATTGAGCACTTGAAACCATCAGCCGGGTGGGTTGTGTTCTTTCGAGAGGCTCGTTTGGTACCTTTCCATGTCGTAGGTCCGGCATAATTGTTTTCCTCAGTCGTCAGATAAAATCGAGGCGGCACGACACAGTACGGTGACAGTGTTGATGCGCGCGAGTGACAGCATTGATCATTGAGCTACTCATTGATTGTTCTGCTCAAGTACCGTACCCTGGATTTCACGTGATTCCGATAAGGGCGCCTTCGCACGAGACGTCTGCGTGCGCTTGACCATCTGTGGGACGCCAACAGGTGATGGCACTTGTTGATGAGATCATACGCTAATTGGAGCACCTCGAGAAGCACACTCGATCACTGGATGCCCAATATGTCGGCTATGCTAGAAGATGTTCGACGCTCGGATGGAGTAAGAGTTGTTTATCTTCAAACGGATGCACTGTCAAACAGTGATTAATTTGCCGTCCTTGGATCATCTTAACAAAGGTGTGAAGTGTCTCAAATTTAATTTAATTCCTGCCGTCATAATCAAAGAACGAAACTGGCTCGAAACAAACTGACTCACAAACGGTGTTACACGCGTAGGGACAGAACATTCTGTGTCTGCGCTCCCCCGCCCTGGAAAACCGTCGTATCTTCGTGTACTGATTGTACGGACAAGAACTACTACATGATGCCCGATTTGTAGGGACACCGCTTGACGTATCAGCGATCTGTAACAACATGAATCATCAAACGCTGAGTGAATCAGACCGAAAAGAGCACGACCGCGGCTGGCGTCTGGGCTGTTTGTGGAAGGCATTAGTTGGTCCGCCGTGGCACGATAATTACTCTGCGAAAGATGATGCGCGAGAGCCCCGGCTCCGGCTCGGAGCGTGACTTGACACGTTAAGAGAAAACCAGTGCGAAACGGTTAAAGAAATACGTTATTGATTTGCAGGATTTTCCCGCACTTAAAATGCGACTCGTTCGCGTGACCTCTGCCAGGTAGTCGATGTCCAGCGAGAAAGGACAAACACATCAACCAAACAACAACAACACACACACGCCGAAATACAAACGTCTCAGTTCATTGGTTCCAACTAGATTGAGCTGGTTCAAGCTGTACGGCGCTTTCGTTAAAGTGTTGCCAAAATTCCCGCCTTAGGGATAAAACCTGTTTGCCAAGTCCCTCGGGCGGGATACGAAAGATGCGATGCTTCTCGATGGGTTCAGGTTTGGTTTTTGTAGGGCATCCAATTTACGTCACGTCCGGCGTGAAACCGGCGTGGTTAATTCCCACATCGAAATCAATCTTTTTTTTTATAACGACGCATATAAACGCACTTTACAAGCAGCAAACAACATGATGCTGAACATTTTACAACCGCATTGAGTAGCGCCTAGTTTTTGTGCCTTTCGTCGCCAGGAAGAAATCTTCACATGGGTTTGTCCGCGGTGCGATTTTTAGAGTAAAGTCATCGTCGCGTTAGGAAGGGTCATAAAAAACGGGGGGTACTACAACCAAAAGGTAATTTTTCATGCTGTCTGTAAACGGTGTACTTCTAACGAGATTCTTCTTTCGCGTGGTTACAAGCCCGGAAGCATCATAGAATGGTTTCGACAAACGACACGAACGCGGCCAGACATTTTTGCTCAAATCATGCGTATTATGTGCGAATGTGAGGCAATGTCCACCTTCACGAAGCTTGATATTATAATGAAACAAACAAAGAAAAGAAACCAACCTCCGGGGTCTCAAGCAGCGCATGGCAAAAGTATTTCACGAAACTATGATGATGGTATGCTAATGGATAAAAATTGAGAAACTTGCTTACTCTGTGCCAGTCGCCGCGGTGCGAATAGGTCACGGAGAGAAACAACTGTGCGCCGAATGGCAACTGCAGGCTGAGGTGGAGGTTTTGCAAAATAAATATCTGTAAGTTTTGCTCTTTACGTTGAGTTATGTTTGAATGCGCATAGTTTGAAAAGTATTCGAAACATAAACAAACATAATTAAAGGGGTTCGCAAAACTCCGGACCGAAGCTGCACAGCAACACGAAGATTGGCAATAAATGTGGCTATCCCTGATGGCTGATAGAGCAGTCGGTCGCTGTCACGCAGCTGGCCTGGGTTCGAATCTCGGGACCGGTTGTCACGTAGCCCCGGCCATGGTTCCGATTCCTGATACCGGCGTGACAGGGGGTTTATACATTCATATGGGTTACAGGCGCGCGGGACCAACAAACCCGTAAAAACGAACCGGTTACAGAGAGCATCAGAGATTAACATTGTATCTGATGCAGGCTCAAGATGGCTCAGTGGTTGTTGCCCGTTAAGAAGAAGAAGAATAAATGTGGCTAAATGAAAATCGGCAAAATAGTTAGGGAAGCCCGGTACACTTGCAGGAGCGTTCGTTCTAACATCAACTTAAAAAAAGACGGAGGAACACGCTTTTCTGCTGAACACTTTACAACTCAATCTTGGGCGGGTTCATTTCAGTACAAGACAACCATTCGGAATGTAATTCAATTTTAGAAAAACTACATAGTAAACATTCGGTTTGACTCCTAATTTCTTCAAAAATTCTCTTCTTTTTTGTGATGTTCCGAGAGCATGGTGTCGCTGTGTCGAACCTCACAGAGGGTCGTGTTTGTGCATATAGGAGGAAGCCAAATAGTTTAACCAATTTATTCGACAAAACATCTCGCGGTTTTCCTACTATAGCTCTAGGTCCAGTTAGGCTTTACACTGACCGATCGGCACTTGGCGTTAGTCATTGAGATAACGCGACTATTTAAAAAAAAACCAACCATCAGAGATGTAACTGTCACCGATTCTGCATGTTTGATTGCTGACCGTTGTTCACACCAGCAACAGCTGCCCCCCCAGCCCAACAGAGTGTCCCCGGGGGAGATGATTGATTGATTATTTTTAAATCGGCAGCAGCCCCCGGTGGAAGACATTCGCTAAATGGTCCGGAGCATGAGCTGATAAACGCGCCGATATGGGCTGTATCGCCCAGAGAGCCAGAAGAAGAAGCATCCCTTACCGTTGCGTGCGTGCGTGCGTGCGTGCGTGTGAGTGTATTGGGAGTAACGGGAACGTTTAAAAAGCCTTCGAAGCGAAGGTCATCCAACCTGTACTACTTCGGCCGCCATCCGGAGCGCACGCACTGCTGCAGTGTTGCTGAAGTGTTAAGAAAAGATTGTTGGGCGCTTCCCCTCTTTGTGTAAGAACTGTAACCGAAAACCGGCCGTGAGTGAACGACGTGCAAGGTAAGGTATAGTGCATCCGGAGAACCTTAACGCTTTTTCTGCCACAAAGCCTCGCGGTCGGGGACAGAATGGGTCAACCCGGGGGTGATGTCATTTGCGAGCTAAAACAATGCTTTATGAGCTTCTAGCGTCATTAGAGCGTCCGCGTAATGTGCAGTAAAGTGGCACCTTCGACATCCACCACCATCGATAGTGATCGGATCGGTCCGCGTGGCTCATTTGGGGGCCGCAGGGAAGCAGCCTACAAGTGCGATTATGTGATGTGGGTAAACTCTCAGCAGTTGCTCACTCTCAGAAGCTCGTCGTTCTCTCGGATGTGCTCTCTACAGGTTCCCGCGCACGGGTGAAAAACCTGGCGAAGGCAGAAGTTGAGGTCCAACTAGTTCTGCTCACCCTGCCGGGTCTTCCAGGAGTGAGAAACGCCTTGCTGGCGCACTTGAAAATAAGAGATCTTGGCATTCACCTTGCCCTGGCTGGTCACGTTCGCCGGCCGTTGGTAACGGGATTGCATAAGTTGCCACCGTTTATCAAATCCGGACGCGAACGTGCACATGGCTTGTCGCACGCACACCCCCCTCCACCGACCTAGAGCAGTAGTTCCGAGGAGGCCCCCGCAGGAGTCGCTGCTCTTGTTGCTGGCTCCCGAACTGTGCGCGTAAGGGTGTCCACCCGCCTAGTGATACGCCTCGCGCGCTTGTCGGACGCAATTAATTAGCATCGCGGCGTCGATCGGGCGCCGAGAACCCGTCGATCGCTGCCCCCCGTGCTGACTCACGGTGGCCCCACCGGACCGGAAGGTCGGGCTCGGAAAGCAGTCGCGCGCGCTGTCGCTTCGACGACAGGTGCAGTAAGTTGACCGGCGTCCGCCAAGGCGCTCGCGTTAGAGAAACCGGCGCAGAAACCGGTCGGCTTTACGCGCCTAGATAGTCGCGCCCGCCGCCGTGTCAGCTGTTCAGGCTGCGGGGTGGGTTCGCGCCCTCGAAAGCGGGCGGTCGGTTCGCGAAACAAGTTCAGTGCTCGGCTCGGCGTGCTGCTGCTGGCTCTCGTTCTAATTATTTTCGGTACCCCGATTGTCCGTTGCGCATAGAACACTAATCATACGCCCCGCTCGGAGGTGCTGCTGTCGCCCGGTTGTGGTTTTCCTTTCCAAATCTGTCAGTTCCATTTTTGCCGCCGTCACCGTGCGTCACGTGTGCGGCTCTACAGGTCGCCGCACTGTGTACCGGTTCTCCGCCACAGCCCCTGCGCCACAGGAGGGCCGTGTATTCAAAATGATGGTAAATATCCGCCGATTGTTCCGAACCGTCGTGTCGTGGTTCGCTTCGAATGTTGATTTTTTTTTTCACTGCCACCGCGGACTCCGGTGCCGATTGGGGCCTATTGGTTCAACTGTGTGGTTTCGGTTTAGGTTGGGCGCAACGGTTTTTTTTTGTTTTTTGCCCACTTCACTCTCGCTAATGCTTCGACGGCTTCGACACCTCATTCGTTACATTGTGTGTGTGTGTTTGTGTGTGCTGAAAGTGTTCCCGCTCCCGGGTCAGAATCTCAGTGATTGGGAACGACCCAATTGGGAGGCGTCTGGCGGGCCCTCCGGCGGTCCGGCGTACATTGTGCGAGATGCGCTTCTGTTTTTGTTATGCGCCTGGTGCACCTAATAGCGTGCACCACCTCCTCCTCCGCCATTCGTTCCCCGCGAGTGTTTCTGTGGCGTCCAAATCCAACAATTGTTCAGCTTATCGCGATGTGTGGAAGCGACGAAAAGGGAGAGGTGCGGGCTGCAGTGCACCTATGCACGTTGCGGTCCGCGTCCGCATGTGAGGCTCATTTACTGGGATTAATTGGCGCAAAAAAAACAATAAAACGAAACACCCACGTACGGGTTACGAAGGAATGCCACTGCCACAGAACTAGAACGGGCGGGCGTGTAGTGACGTCCGAGATCCGCTGAAGTGAGCGGTCATCGTGTGGATGCTCGTGATTAGAGATTCCATTAGGAAAAGTGTAGCAAAAAATACCAACAAAGCCCCCCCCGGGATGGATCGGGTGTTGGTAGTGCAAATTGGTGCACTGGCATGTGGTTGTCACTTCTCGTTGTAAGTTGTAAGCACTTCCCAAAGTCATTTTTTTTCCTCGCGAGTGATTGTTTTTGATTTTATTATATGTTTTTCAATGGTTTGGTTAGCACGTTAGTATTTCGCTAAGGACCGAATAAATCAGCGTACAGCGTAAATGGACAAACCTAGCGAAGAACTTAATTCTGTTGTGCATATCGAAGGTCGATAAGGTGATCCATCGTGTGATTTTATTGGAGTGTTTGGATTTTAAACTACCAATTACTTGACAAACTTCGTTCTGGAAATTGTAAACGCAAAAACTTTTTCGTTTTTCGAAATGGGACGCTCCAAGCTGGCAAAAAATCGAGAAACATTAGGTAGTCTAAAAAGAAATCCATTATTTTCAAGGTAGATGCTTTTAGTGATCGATATCTCGTGAGGTATCGATCGTACAGTTTTATATTAAGGCTCGTTTTAAAGCTGATACTATACACTTAAAACGATGCTTTCACTGTTTATTGTTTGTTCCATTCGTTTGTGAGTTACAGGGTGTATAAAATGGAAGTCACCAAAGAGAAAATTTGGTATATTTTACTTGTTACTTTTTTCTTTGAAAAAGGAGAAAATTCGAGCTAACAGCTAGCTAACTGCTAGCTGGGTTAAATTTTGGTTTTGTTGACCCGTTTCGGTTATTTTTTATGTTAAAACCAAAGCAGATACGTAATCGAAAATGTCGATAAAATCACAGAAATAATCAAAGTTGATCGGCATGCTAGTAATCAGAACATCGGCCAGGAACTAAAGATCAATCATTGAACAGTTTAAAGCCATTTGCGCAAAGCTGGATTCACAAAGAAGTTCGATGTTTGGGCGCCACCCTATTTACACCAAAAAACATGATGACTCGAATTTCCATCTGCGAAGTTTTAGCCAAACGGAATGAAATCGAACCATTTCCTAAACGGATTGGTAATGGGGATGAGGAATGGTATACATACGACAATACTGTGTGAAAATTATTGTGGTTTAAGCGTGGTGAAGCAACCTAAACGATGGCCGAACCAGGACTAACGGTTAGGAAGGTTCTACTGGGTTTATGGTGGGACTTGAAAGGAATTGTTTCTTATGTGCCCCTGCCGTGTGGCTAAACACTTGTAAAATGGATTGCTCGAGTTTTTTGCCAATAACGACTAAGCCTTCTACAAGAGAGGCACTATGAAGGTATTTTTAAAAAGGCAACAAATTGTACAACAAAATGGTGCATATTTGATGCAAGTATCTTAAATAAGGTGTTCAAGTCTAACAAACATAATTGTCGTATTTTGAGCTCAGAAAACTCAACAGAAGCTCGGTCGTGCCAAAGAAGGCAATGCACCGGCAAAACAAGTGACTGTTTGGAGCGAATTTTAGTCTGACAGCATAATCGGCCCATTTTTCTTCGAAAATGAAGAAGGAGCCGCCGTTACCGTTGACGCTACCGGAAAAATGTTGGCAGATTAGTTCTTCGGCGAAATGGAAGCTGAAAACTTGGACGACATTTAGTATTTAACAGTGACACAGTTTTTAACAGTTTTATTGATTTTTTTCTCCCAGTTTTCGGCTTGCCCTTTTGCACTGTGCCCATCAATCTCCATTCATTTCGTTGGCCATGTTTCCGTTCTGCAACCGTGTAGCGGGTAGCGAAAGTAAGAAACCTGAATCATGCTATCTTTTCCCCCACCTTTCTCCACATTATGCAAATTTGGTACATTGTGCCGGTCGGTCGCCAGTGTTTACGCGCACGCTACGCAACCGTGTGCCACGCTTTGTTGGTACGCAATACGCAACGCAAGGTTTATCAACAAACTATTGCAATTGACAAACAAGTCCAAGGCGTCCGACACATGTTGGTCCACCACGTTGCGTTGGTTACATAGCCGGAGTGGCCGGCTAGCCGGAACGGAAGCCGTGGCTCCTTGAGAGTAGCGCACGGTGAAATGGCAAGATAGTGGCGAGCAGAGCGAACGAGACAGGTGAGGGAGAACAAGAACAGCACCGGGAAAGGGAAGTGAGAGATAAACACGAACTTTGTACATTAGTCCACCCATCAACCCCACACAAAGTCGCGCGCGGCGTGGCGCGGCGCAGCGAGAACGATCAGCGGCAGCGTGTTAACCCATCGCAGGAAATGGGCTCTAACCCATTATCATTTGTTGCACCCGAATGCCTCACGTAGACGAAAAGGCCCGGCCCGGGGGTACGTGTGTGGTGAAAAGTTTCGCACAACACTTGCCAACTTGTCCGTGTGTGTGGCATAACGAGGGTGACAAACCCTGGGAGACAACCACATTAAACACCGGACGTCACCAGGAAGCCCATCACCGGTCACGGTGGACACGAATGATTTTGCTAGCGATCCGAGCACGATCTGATGCGCCGGTGCACGGAGATTGCACGACGCCCACGACGCGACTGCATCGGAGTAGTTGCCAGACACACTGTCCCCCGACACGCGCGCCCCCGTTTCTTCCGGTTTCCGGCTCGGTTCGGGCCCGCGGCTGAGATACAATTTAGCTGCCACTTGGCTTGGCTATTTTAAGCCCACCCGTAACGCGGGCCACGGATTCTAGGAGGTTAGGAAGTGGCCGCTCTGCTTTGCTGCCATCGCCACGTGATGCGAAAGGCGGTCTTCCTAGCTGATCCTGCTAGCGTCTTGCCTTTTGTAGCGCTATTAAAAGCGCACCCTCTAGCCGTAGTGTCGGTGCCTCCGGTTGGCCCGGCTGAATCGGACAGACTCGCGGTGAATCCCTGCGCACCGAGACGACCGGGTATTCGTGTACTAACGGTGCTAACGGTGCTTAGTTTTGGGCGGGCGGGTGAAACATTATCGACAAGGAGCTCAACCCGACTCACGACGCAGTACCGTGTAGGTGACGGCTGACAAGAGTCGTGCGGCCGCACTCGAGTCTCGTGTCTCGTGACATTCTTGACGGTGCCGCGAAAAGCGCGTAACCCGCTGCGTTTGGTCCGGTTTGCGCACCACGCACCTTCAGCTTCAGCCTGCTTGGTAGTCTAGGTCACGTAGGCCGCCAAGTGCCAAGTTCAAGAAGCATCGGGCGTTGTGTAACACCGTGTGACACTCTACCTGACGTACCCCGCTTTTCATGCGCGATGGGACGCTACGTAAGTACAGTAGTAGTCTTGTCCTGTGATCTCGCCAATCGTCATCAATCGGTCGGATATGGTTAATCGAGGACCCCAAAGTGCGTCGCAGAAACCTGTGTGTCGAGCCTTTCGTCACATTATCGCGATCGTACTAACCAGCGCGCTTAAATTATCACCCCGCGGGAGCGGGTGGCCTACATCGGTGACCTAGCTGGACCTAGCCGCCGGGAGGAGTGGAAACCGAAAGCAAGTGCCTAGACACGATCCTCCTCCGTGGATGGCGCGTAGAGATACGTTCGCTAGCGAAGACGTGCATTCAGTGGGGCGGTCATGTCTAGCACTTCGTCGTCGCACATCGGTCCGGTCTGTGATTGGTTATCGCGAGAAGGGCGGGCCGGTCGGGGCCACTTATCAGCAAACGGACCAACCGGGAGTTCGGGAGGCAGACTTCGGGCTTCGGATGATTCATCACCACCTGTCACGACCGACCGACCTGCGGCCCAGATCCCAGTTGACACAGCCGCGACCATCCATCCATCAGCGTTGCTGCCACGTTTGTCGACCGACGACGAGACGTTTAGTTACTCATCTGTTTGTTGGTTTGGGAAATTCCTCCCCCTGCTGACAAAGGGGTCGCCACCCTCGCCGGTGTTGTGGGGGAGCTCAGCAGACTCAGCAAATTTCGTCATTTCCCTATTAAGACACGCGCACCATCCTTTTTGCTGTCGTTTTTACAGATGGCGCGAAGCTTTATGGACCTAATCTGGGACTACGCGGTGTTCGTCGTGTTCATCATATTCTCCACCCTGGTGCCGCTCTGGGGACGCTTTTTCGGCCGGAAGGAGAAAACGAAGGCCGACTATGTGTTCGGTCTGGGCACGATTTCGATGGGCGCGATGATGCTGTCGATCGCGCGCGGCACGCTGGGCGTCCGCTCGTTCCTCGGCTACCCGAGCGAGCTGTTCTACCGCGGGTCGGCCATGTGGGAAACGCTGTACGGGATGGTGGCGGCGTACCCGTTCGTGTGCTTCATCTTCATCCCGGTGTACTTCAACCTGGGCGTCACCTCAGTGTATCAGTACCTGGACTTGCGCTTCAACAGCCGGCTGGTGCGCTGCCTGGCGTCCGGGACGTATATCGTGCGCTCGCTGCTGAACCTGGGCGTTACCGTGTACACGCCAACGGTGGCCCTGAACACGGTGATCGGCATCCCGTACTGGGCCTCGCTGATCGGCATCTCGGCCATCAGCATCGTGTTCAACCTGCTCGGCGGTCTGAAGGCGGCGATCACGGCGGACGTGATACAGGGCGTCACCATGATCATGATCTCGCTCGGCATCATCATCCAGTCGATGGTCAGCGTCGGAGGGTTTGACAAGATATTCACCATTCCCGCCGAAAATGGTATGTAGCAATGGTGTGGTGGCGCACTGTGGTCTCAAAGACGCTAAAAGGGTTGTTCTTTCAGGGCGTTTGAGTTTCCTGAATTTCACCGGAGATTTCACCGTGCGCGTGGACACTACGTCGGCGTGGCTGGGGCAGTTGTTCATGTCGCTCAGCATCTTTGGCTGTCAGCAAAACTTTGTCCAGCGGTACCTAAGCATGGGCACGTTCCGGGAGGTACGCCGGACGCTGATGAGCAACATTCCCGTGGTGATCGTGCTGTTCTGTCTGGCGTGGATCGTCGGCATGGGCGTGTACTCGGTGTACGCCGTTTGTGATCCGATGAAGGCCGGCTACATCACCAAGATGGACGAAATTCTCCCGTTCTTCGTGGAGGACAAGTTTGCGTACCTACCCGGGGTGCTCGGCATCTTTATGGCGTCGCTGTTCAACGGGGCGCTCAGCTTGAACGTGTCCAACCTCAACTCGCTGGCCACCGTCACCTGGGAGGACTTTCTGTCCCATCTGCCCCGGTTCAAGGGTATCGGCGATAAGCAGCAACTGAATGTGATCAAGTTTGTCGGCTCGATCTACGGTGTGATCGTGATGGGCGTCGGCTTCTCGGTGGGCCTGCTTTCCGGTGTCATCGAGAGCAGTATGCTGATGACTTCGGCTACCTCCGGTCCGTTGCTGGGCGTGTTCCTGCTCGCCATGCTGGTGCCGATCGCCAACTGGAAGGGTGCCGCCTGTGGAATGATCGTGTCCCACATCATTACCCTGTGGATCACGTTCGGCAGTTTGACGGTGTCGAAGGAAGTGGTTCTGCTTCCCACTACCGTCGAGGTGAGTCCGTCACTGAGTCGCTTCTCAAAACTCCATTTCGCTAACTCCGTCGTTTGTTTGTAGGGTTGCACCAATGGGACATTTTCTTCGGGCATCACCAAACCGACCAAATCCTGGCTGCTGGCAAACACTCCGCTCGAGGTGGAGTCCGAGTTCCCGTACTTCGACAGCAGCGCGGCGAACAGTGCAGCGAACGATCTGGGCTTCCCGCAGAACATTTATTCCATTTCGTACATGTACTACAGTTTAATCGGCACGTTCCTGACGGTGGTCATCGGGACGGTGGTCAGTTTGCTCACGAGACACGAGGACGATGCGTACGATCAGAAGCTGCTCCATCCGATTGCGTATTACTGTAGTAAAATATTCCCCGGTAAGGAGCGCCGGTACGTCAGCAATCCCGACATCCATCCCAAGGAGGAGCGCAAAGCGTCCAGCAAAAAGGCCCCGACCGAGCAGCTGGAGCGCGATAATCTGGGCTTCGATACGGTTTCGGAACAGCCGGGCGTGACGGTGGTGGTGACCATCGATCCGGTACCGGTACCGAGCCTGCCCGCGCACGGACACGAAGTGTACCGGAAGCGCGACTGCGACTCAGCATACTAGCAGCCAAACTGCTCCTCGGCGTTAGCGTTAATATGCAATGCAAAAGACTGTGATAAACTCAGAGAGCCTACACGAGAGATGCAGGCGATGCAAATTATAATAGTTATCAGACCATCGAATCAGCAGTATTCGCAGTATAAATGTCTAGCCGCCGGCTTCGGAGAAGCCCCCTCGATGAGGCCTTCTCCTGCCGCACCGCAATAGTATTTGTAGAATCAGTGTCCGTCGCTAGAGCTGCTGCTCAGGTGTCAGGTGCCGCCAGCGATGCAATCGTAGTTTACACCTAGTGCTAGTTAATGTGGGCTTAAAGTATAGGTATCGCCAGAAGAGCGTAAAAACAATTAAAATTAATACGGTGCGTCCGTCGCGAATGACACAACACTTTCAAACAGGGCTTAGCAGGGTACGGTCTTCTGGAGCATATATTTGTATAATGTGTAAGGTTTTTAATCAATTATGGAACTAATAAAAACGGCAACATCAGAAACAGAACGAGCCCAGAACGGGCGTCGTACCGCTTCATTTTCCGACGACCAGCTGAATAAGCTTAGGCTCTTTAGGTTCTTTTGATTGTGCCGTGGTTGTTTGCTAATAGACTCGTTGGGACGATGCTGTCCTCAAAAGCGCACGGGATTACTCTTTAACTAATTTCAGAATCACGGTTTGATTGTATTTGTGAAGTGGGGCCACCGGAGCGTGGGGCACATTGACACAGGATATTTCGGTCCTCCTCGGTTTGCAGCCAGCCCAGCCAGGGAGCTGGGAAAGAATTATGAAGGCAAACAGTAGTATTCAAAGTCTTCCTTTTCATTCCATGACAAACGTGCAGGGACGGGAAACGTTCTCCCCGGGGAATGTCCCGGAGGTTGCGAAGAGACATAACCAGGAGCGCACAAGGGGGTAAAGCCCGTGCCAGTTCAGGTAAGCAACGGAAATCCTATTTCAAACTCAAGTGCGCCGCTTCCAGTGATCCACTTCATTACGGAGGTCGTTGAGGAGTGGGGTGGCCGTGTGCCGCTCCCCACTGCCGGCCGTGAGTGGCATAAAAAACTCCTAATGATGTGGTTAACGAAGGTGAATAGTTTTCCACCGCGCCCATCCACTGCCGCTCGGTGCAAATGTAGGTCATGGCAGTAGCGTCACCCAACCGCCCAAAGCCTCAAACACAGGCACTTATGTTTGCCTTTTCGTATTAGATTTATGTGCCCTTGTGCCTTTGCCACGGCAGGGCGCCCCGGCGGTTTGGCGGGGATTTCCTTTCAGCTCACAAATTTTGCAACAAATTAGTTCCATCACTTGCTGCGGCGCCGATTTGGTCAACGCAGTCATGCCCGGGTACATCGCCGCCCGTGGCGTTACTTTGCGGTCAGGCGAGCATGAGCATTGCAAGTTCGAGGTTCGGTTGACAGGTTTAAATGGATTCAAAAAAACACAAACAATCGTCATCCCCCCCGCCTAATGGGTGTCCAAAATTCTGCTGGTGAAAATGGTGGGCCCGTGTCGCTTAAAGGTTACTCCGTCCGTTGTGCCGGTTGGTTGGAGCGCTCTCTCCGAGGGTGACGGGAAACGTGCTCGAACGAAATGGGATGCACAATTTGTAACTGCTGTGCTTTATCGCGGTTTGCGGAAAATGTCAACCCTCGTTATGCAGCGTCGGAGGCGGGTCATGGCGGGCGGGGATTTTCTGATCCCCTCCGAGATGGCGGACACAATTTTCACTCGCCACCGATGGCCGCTGACTGACGAAACGGGGATTTTTGTGTGGCCCCTGCATTTCGGTGCCCTCTTTTAATGGACTACGCTTGCCTTTTCATTCGCGTTAATGGACGATGATCTAAAGATTCGGGCAATAAATAGTGACGGTTGGCTAAAGAAGTTGAGGCGGTTGAGAGTGAGGTTTTGTTTGAACGAGGCCCAAGTTTGTTTTGAGAAGGTGCTCTAAGGATGCGCACAAGAACAACATGGATTGCGTCAATATAAAAACCGGCTTTCGGCCCCCAAAAAAACACGTTGATGTTCGGTGTGCGCATCCGGAACGACGATGTTATAGTTTGATGACCGTTAAATCGTGTTTCGTTTTCTCGTCCGCACGTCCGCACGTCCTGATTTCGTTTCTGTTTGTTTGTTGTAAGTTTCAAGGCTTACTGTGTGGTGCAGTTTTTTTTTTGCTTCAATTTTGATACCCACTGATCGTTCGTCCGTTTGGCCTGCCGTCGACGATATTGTTTTGCGTTTGGTTACACTCAAAGGAAAATATTAAAAAATCGAAAAATACAATATCATCACTACGAGGCTGATTCGTTCCAAAACGATAAATATCATATTTTGTCTGCTCCGTCGGCCTACCGTTTTTCTAAACGCTCCATAATGGACGTCAATGCTTCAAAATTTGCGTAGGAGTTGGAAATGCGACGGTGCCTTATTTTTCATTCCCGGCCGTTGGTTGCGTCAATCGGAACCGGCAACAAGGAGTATTCCGGCAGCACGGAACAGGGACCTATAAAGACCCCTCGCTATATTGTTGGTTTCTGTTTCTGTTCCAGTTTTATGTCTATTTTGATAAAAGCTCTGACACACATGCGAATGTTTCGGGCTTCTTGGTATGACTATGGCTTGGAAAGGTAAAAGTTGAAAAAGTACGAAATTTCCTCCGAAACAAGATATATAAATATCTCTTGCGCCTGTGCTGCTGAGCGTATGGCCCCATTAGTAATGAAATCGTCTATAAAAAGCATGAAGATGAACATGATATTTCTACTGGTTGGTTGGATATCGTCGTGTGTTGATCTGAAGAGACAAGACTCTGCAGCAAACTGCAGTAAAAATGATGAGCGCATTCATAAGATCGAGTTAAGAACAATTGTTTACACAACCGCCACCGATAGTCAGCGAACACGCGGACTGGCCGTACCGGTATTCTATTTTGCGATCACAAGACACATGACCTCGGTGAATCGTCCGTCTAATAATAAATACATCATTTTCGCTGAAAACTTCGACCAGGTTCGGAAACTCCGTGCCGCGGCGACGGACGAAAGTGTGCACGTCACTTAAGTGACCATTTTGTCATGTTCTCGAAGCTCACACTCTCTATCTATCTCTCTCGAGAAATGCGCGAGAAAGAGGATGTTCGTACTTCATATCGGCGGCTTGAGCCAAGGATCCAACGTGGCCGGTGTTTCGATGCGCCCCAGGCCCGGGGCATCTACCCCTTTTTAGAGGGAAAGAAATTCGATGCCTTCACGGAACCAACCGCGAACCCCAGCGGAGGCTGACAACAACCTCGGCCACATTCTGGCAACCTGACAGAAAACAGTTAGCTAATGACCTTCTGGTGCTCTGTCGCGGCGCGTCGAGTTAAGTGTCTCACACATAGGTGGGGCCGGCGGTGGGCGAACGCAGCCGGGATGGTGCCTCTTGAAGCAGGTGGTTGCAAGCAGAGGAAGTACTTGCAAAAAGACATTTTCGGTCCCGTTACCTTACTCACCGCATACCAAGGCCATGAAACATACTTTTTCGTTTCGTCGCTCGCACCGCTACCCGCCGCACCGTCCGTCCGGCCCATTGGTGGTCCAGTGTTTACTGGTCACTGGTGAGCCAGAAAGGATAATTATTTTTACCCATCCACAAAGCGCGGGCGGAATGACCAACGCATGGCGCCGCGCGACGGATGAGATATTCGAAGCCGAAAGCGGCGCGATCGAACGATCGCGTGATGTCACATGTTGGGCTGATCCTGTAAACAAACCTGTTTTGAACCCTTACAAAGGATCACACTACTATCTGGAGGAGATCCACAGTTTTATAAAAAAGAGAAACTTATAAACACTTTAGACAACCCTCTTCGACTGGCCTTTCTTCGAGAAAACCATGGCAGGACGTATTACTGGAAGAACGACTATTTGTTGGTCCAAAAATTGTATATCTTAATCTGGTTTTGGACACGCCTGTGGAATTGCCATGCGGCCTGTCTGAATTTAGTTTAGAATCTGGCACTTGTCGAGTTCTTGGAAGCATAAATTCGAAATACTTGGAAGCAACTTGAACGAAACTTTGTTGCCACTTGGTGAGTGTTTATTACCTGTCAGTACATTTCGTAGCATTTGCGTACCGTACCACGGGATCTTTACCTTTTTTTAAGACACTTTTCGAACCCGGCACCCGCGGAAGCAGTTCCTGAACAGTAAATTGTAGCGCAACGTTTGTGAACGCGCAGGATTTGGTTCAAGGTGAAGCCAATTAGCGGTGATACTCAAACGAATCAAAGGCCCGATACTTCGTCGCGTGCGACCGATCGTGCCGACGAATGCAACGCTTCGTTAACATTCTGGCGTGTGACAGACCAGGCGTCTCCATTAGGCGCGCGCGCGCGCCTTTAACAAAGATCGGCGAAGAAATGTATGTGAATCAGAATAACAAAAACGGCCGGCGGACATTTTGCAATACGCCGTGCGCCGGGCCGTAAAACAACTCCCGCCTTAATTGGGCCAGGATGGAATGTGTGTTTGTAAATTGTTCGGCGCATTTTGGGGGCCTGGGGAGGGCAAATAAGCGCTAAGTGTGCTGCTGCAATGGCTGGCCTGGCAATAAACACACCATAAATTAACACATTCCGTGCGTGTTTGTGTGCGCGAGCGCTTGGGCACACGAGATGCACCAGTGTTGCGCAAATAAGGGATTTCCACGCGTTAATTATGGCCCAAATTAATTAATTCTGATTCACGCCGCGGACGAAAGCGATCCGAAGGGCGGACACTAGAAAACGCTCGAAAATTTAGCACGCTTTAGGCGGGTTGCAGAAGTTTGCCGTTTTTCCCACACACTCACACACCCCTTGCTGGGGTAGTATTTTCTCGCTGGAACCAACGCAGCTGTCAGTTGCCGGGACCACAACAAACCGTCGGCCGACCGTCGTCGTTGGTCGGTGGTCGCCGTGACCGACCGGTTTGCAGGATCGTGGATCGTGGCGTCTAATTTTAGCGCGCTCATTACTCAACTCGGGGCCGCCGAACCCAGGCCGAGTGGGTTAGGCCACGATCGTCCGTCCGACCGTCGCGGACGGCGCAGACTCGCGGGAATCCGAATCGGTCGGTCGCGTCGCTAGGCCACTAGACTACGGCCATCCTGGCTCGCTCGATCGTCAGTCAGCGAGCTTAGCTCACATCGGACACGTGGAGTCCAGCGAACGAGCGAGAGCGAGAGCGAGAGAGCAGTTGGAAAGCAGACATCAGAACGCCTTCGATCTACCACAAGTCGCCCTTAAGGCCCTGTTGCTTTTCGGCCACCCTGGTTTTCCCTGTCACTACTAGCTGCCGGGACTCGTGCGTGCTCGTAAGTGTGTGTGTGGGGTGGGGAGGGGGTTGTGGTGGGTGTGTTTATTCGTGTGCAGTGTTACGTCACTCCCGAACCGAATAGCGCCGATCCCGACCGATCGTGCCGAGGCCCGGGGCGGAGTGCGAAAAAATCCGGTTGCCACGTCGGCGATCGCTGGCCAGTTGAACTAGAGCAGTGGAAGTGAGCAGTCGTCGTGAGCACTGCCAGCCGCGATACCCAGCCAGCCCTCTTCTTCTTTCCCCCGGCGCCGTAGAAAGTACTTACACTTTACCACTGGCGAAATTCACATTCCATCGCGGTCAGCAAGTGGTTTATTTTCAGGAGTTGTCTGGGGCCGTTCCATTGCGTGCGTTCGTGTGTGTGATGTGGGGTGGAAAGTGAAAATTTCAGAAATGAAATCGTGCTCAAGCTATGAAATGGGTCAGCTCGAAGATCGGCCGGCCTGCTGCTGAACCGGAGGGCTCTTGGTGGCTAAGACGAGGACGACAGTTTCTAAGCGCTGAAGAAAAAAAACGGTGAATAACGTTCGCGAAGGCTGAAAATAACTATGTGCGCCGGTTGGCCGGCCGGTCTGGCAGTGTGTACGGCGATGGTGTGGAAGTGGACGGGATTAGAAATTCCGAAGATCAGTGCCGCAAACGGAGGGCCCAGTTTTCCGTGAGCCACCGAAGCGATCTGCCCCATAGCGATCGGCGCTAATTTATCGTTCTCAGACCCCCAGCACCCCCAGTACCCCCAGCACCCCCGGCTCAGTGTTATGTAATGTGGTCGCATCGATCGGGGGCATCGCTTTTCACATTTCCCGAGCGACCTTTCCCGGTCGGCAGACGGCAGCAAGAAGCAGAAGCGCCCGTTTTCGTCTCGTTTCGATGAGCCGAGAGTTTCTGTTTAACGAAACGGCTCCGAGCGGGGCTTATCGTGTAAACAGTAATGAAGAAATTCGAGATCTCTCGGGCAGAGCAGCGGCGGCCAGTGCAATATTATATCTCGGCCCGACCGGCCCGGCGCGAATAAGAAATGCGATGACTTTCGCGGCCAGTGAAAGAGGGAATCTCGCCGTTCGCTGCTCGCCTGAACGCCACCACGGCTACGATAGTGTGTGTATGTGTGTGCAAAAATAGAAGAAAAACCGAAAAAAAGTCTAAAAATAAACAATTCGACGTACACCGATCGTGGATCCCGCGGCGCGGCGATCCACGGCCGTAAAGTGCGAGAGAAAGTTGTGGAAAACCCGCGAAGATGAACGAATTTTTGGTCGCTTTTCTTTACCTTCTGGTGTTTGTTTTATTTGCTCTGGCTGGCGCCCGTCTCTCTGTGTGTGTGTATGTGAGCCGATGTGCGAGTTCCTGAGGGCCGTTTGTTCTCGTAAGCGCACGAAGGAATTTCTGCCGTCGGTCGAATGATGGAACCAGCAAAAAGGAACAGGTTTGAAGCGAACTTCGTGCCTTCGGCCTGGTAACGGAGTGGACTGTTTCGTTAAGGGACCTGTGCAAGAAAGTTACCCGAAAGTACGTCGCCTAGTCATGAGTCACCGCGAGGATCGGCTGCTTCCAGTCAGCCTGCCGTAAAGCGTGTTTGTATTTTCACGGCCCATTAATGCTTCGGACGGGGCGGAAAATGATCAAGGTGACTATGTTGCGCACCCACTGGCCCACTGGCTGTTGGGGCGTGTGTGGGATGCGATGCGGTGGGTGGATATAATTCGGTGACAGACAGCCAAGTCCACCGCGAAGGACGTCGACGGCGAGTAGTGTGTCAGGGTTAGGCGCTGCGAGCAAGGCCCAGCGATCTTCTCGCTGCTGGTGCCACGAGTGCTATGAATAGATGCTTGAGATGGTGAAAAATGCAAGCAGCTTGAATTACAAACACGCCTCGGGTGTGAGATGAGTGCTATCGCGGGGGGGGAGGGCCCACAGAGTGTCGGTTCCAGGGCACAGGACTTTTTGGAAACATTCCACCGACACAGAAACAATCGAGTAATCGTTCTGTCGACACAACGCACGGGTGATTTCAATTATTTTGCCTTTCCTTGTGGTGTTACAAAAGGTATGACATCGTTTGGCAATTAATGGCGGGAGTGGATGTCGTCACCTTCGAAACGATCCTTGTGAGTGATCGTCAGAGGGACAGCACACTGCCTGCAATGCGGTTAATGACCGGGAATTTGTTAAACAAGAAAAACAATCCAAGCAGGTTGACCTCGATTTGCGTTTGTTGTGTCAATCAACTGCAGATTTTGCACTGGCCGCTGCATACCTGTACTGTTCAGATGATATTTATAAAACTGACCTAACGGGCTTTCCGTTGCTCTGTTTCACCCAGAGCCACCGGATCCTTGGGTGAAAGCTGCTTACGCTCCGAGCCAGGGCCGACAGGACCGTGACCGCAGCTTATCTGTCTGTCTGTCTGTTGTGTATAAGGCGGATCAAAGGAGGCCCGGTCATCCTGTTCGCGAAATGCCAAATAGGACAGGATGTTGTCATAATAAAGCCGTAGAACTCAAGTACATTGTTGCACCGCGTGCCTTTTGACCGGGGGTGGGGGGGGGGGGGGGGTGATCATCGTTTCATGATGCTCTGCTCAGAATGGCCGTCTTAGTCAACGCGGATTTATTTGGCATGAATCCTGTTGCTATTTCGGGTCAGTGGAGGTTATTTATAACGCCGGTATCCCATTTGCGACAACACAGTGAAAGTATATTACCCGCCCAGTCAACACGTCAAACAGCACCTAGTTTGGGGATCCTTTTGGTGGATCCCTTCACTCCAGCCCAGTGATCCGCTCCATCCTCAAGGTTCAATGAAGTGCTTTCGCTTCGCTTCGTTTGGTGGCTAGGCCCCCCTGTTAATCTTCCCTGCTCCAATGTAAACCTTCTGGCGAAAGACGGTTGGCTCATTTCGCAAGCATTCCGCGCAGTATGGCCACGCTTCGCCGATCATCTGCAGTGGGTCGGTCCGTCCGCCCGAGGCGTGTGCAGTTCAGAACACAATCCATCTGTCCGCTGGCCCGCTGGCAGGTGACTTATTTTTAGTTCACTTTGAAAATATCATCTATACTTAGTCAGCCACCTTAGAGCGCGGTGATCGGCGGCCTCGAGGGCCTCCGAAAGTGACCGAAATGGAGCAAAATATTTTTTCTGCGTCCATCGCCCGGCGTCTTCGTCGTCGTCGTCGGCGTCGCCGCCGTGTGTACTAATAATAGGTCCGGCACTATTGTGCATATGAATAAGTCCCGTCGGTATGCCCTGCCCTGTGAGTAAGGGGTGTTCTTTTTTGGGGCCACCGTAATTCACATGCTTTCGACACCGCCGGTGAACGAGTGTGGCGAGTGTTTGTTTTACTGCCGCCGCCGGATCTTGGATCAACATTCTTGCGTTCGCGGTGAAGCCGCCCAGCTACGGGCGGCCAAGGTGTGTTGTCCATTCTCGATATGGGCAGCTATTTTTGAATGCATAACCCGCGGATGGTTAGTGTGAGCGTGATCGCTTCCCAGAACAAGTGTGTGCACGGTGCGTACCGTAAGTGACCGTAAGACCGTGATCGAACCGTGATCGAACCGTGATCGGACAGGATCGCCAGTGGTTGTTGCGCAATAGTTCTTCTGACGGACGGACAGTTACAGGACATACATCGATGCAATTGATCCTGGAATTATAGTTTATCTTTTTATCGCTCCTTCCTCGTCGATTTAACAGCCAAAAGCCAATTAGTTCAGCACAGTGACAGTGTGAAGTGTTAGCGCGCCGGAAACCTGCGACCAGCGACAACCCTTCGGTGGACGAAGAGTCCTTCGTTCCGATGTTGGTGCCATTGTCGAGACGCACAGTAACGACAGCGCCATAGCCGGAGTATTATCCTTCGTTCGCAACAGGAGCGCAACAGACCGGGAAGGAGAGAGTGAAAGAGAGTGCGAGTGAGAGCGAGAAAGAAGAAGTGTGGTTGGTTGCAAGAGCGTCCAGGAACAACGGTAGTGGTGGTGGTGGTGGTGTCACCGGTAGCGAGCGATCATGGCGGACCATGATTTTGCGCCCAGTTTCACCCAGAAGCCGCAGCTGCGCCAGGAGGACGACGGCAATCGGCTGATCTTCGAGTGCCAGCTGGTCGCGAAGCCGAAGCCGAGCATCGAGTGGTACCGCAGCGAGGAGCTGCTGTCGGAGAACTCGCGGACCAAATTCAAGATCCAATCGTTCGGCGAGAACAAGTACTTCGTGGTGCTAGAGCTCGATGACGTCATCGATACCGACGCCGGACTGTACAAGGTGAAGGCCAAGAACCGGATGGGCGAGGTTTCTGCATCGATCAATCTGAACTTCAGCCGTAAGTAGAGTGGAATGCCGTGCGCGTGGGATGCAAATAGACTCATCCGCCACCCCCCCCTCTCCCGTACACCGACACTCTTTTTCGCCCGACCGGTGACGCAAATAACGTGCAGTGATTCAGTGAATGAGTGCTAAAAAGTATCGTGATCCCATCCCATTCATGATTGTTGATTGCCCCGGTGGCGGAATTCGGTTATTTATAGATACGGGCCGTGTCTGCGTTACTGTACCACCATTATGTTTGGCATAGGTGCTAATATTTTCGCCATAAGTTAGGGAGCCAAACAAACAACCAAATTTCATGCCTCACTCAGTGCAGGGATTTTGATTAAGGCCACACAAAGCCACTACAAATGACCTCTCGATTCACATTAAAAATCAGGCGATAGATTTCGACAATCTTAAACTTTGCCGCTTAACTTAGCGCCCGTAAGCGCAGGTCTAAGAGAGGTCCTGCAGCATCACGATCCATTGCACACGACTTTGCCATTAGAACTACTCTGCACAGCTGTTGCTGCAATTGTAGCACGTCCGTTTACACTTCCAATTAACATGTCAATCTTTCCTTCGTTCTTGTTTTCCTCTCTCATATTGTACGTGTCTTGTGTTCAAAATTCGGCTGCAGCTGCTGATGAGCCCGTCGAGAAGTAAGTGTCTCTCTGCATTTGTTGTTGTTTCGGATTGTTCTATGTGTTCCGTGTTGTGCCTCAAATTGCGTGTCCAACATTGCGCTTTCAAGATGTCGCTTGGCACCGCCCTTTGGCACCGTTGCCGTAGACCAACTCTAGCTGAAACACTAAAATGGCTACGCTTCTGCCTTTCTTTACTCTGCTTTCTATTACTCCGTTACTGCGCTACTAATCTCTCTGCCCGAACACCGACACACACCGTTGGACGGTCACGTTGCGGACGCACAGACAAAGTCGAACGCAAAGAGCGGTACGTATATGGCGGCTTCGCGTGTGTTCCAAGTTGGTGTAGTAGTCAGCAGTCAGCTCGCCAGGAAGGCTAGGATGGCTCCCAAGGCTCACGCTCGGTACGGTTTTTTCCCCCCACATTTTGCAGGCAAATCGACGGACTTGCACCAACGTTCATCAAGAAACCGTCCATTCAGCAGGAAAACGATGGCAAGCGGCTCATTTTCGAGTGCCAAATTCAGGCCGACCCGAAGCCACAGATCCGGTGGTCGCATAATAGCAAGGTGATCGACAACACTCCGCGGCACAAGGTAAAAAGAAAAGCGGCAATGTCGGATCGGGAACCTCTAGTACTTCATTGATCATCTCCTTTTTCACAGTTTAAAGTACAAAACGATGGCAAACTATATTTCGCCACACTGGAGGTCGATAACGTATCGTTCGAAGATTCGGGTAAATACAAGGTGACGGCCAAGAACGAACTAGGAGAGTCTAGTGCAACGATTAGCCTGAACTTTGACAGTGAGTATTGCGCAGCCGCTGGACGAGCTGGCTCCGTTACACCCTAAATATCACAACAAACAACGCTCATTTTAGTTCACTGCCTCTTCTAAGTTAATCAATACGTTAGGGTTTTCTTTCCGTAATTGATCTTCCATCACCATCATCATCATCTCACACTCATCAAGCAGCTCAGCTGTGAGCAACAGCGCGATGTTCCGTTGCCTTGCTGTTGTAGATAGATGTTACCGGAAATTCTCTTTCTGACGTTTCTGATCTGAAAAGTACCCTCGTTTCTGATCGTTCGCCAGTTTCTCGTGCACTGTTCGAATCATCACTTCCCCTGTACATTAGCCGTCCCATCGGTGACCATCACCGTGGGCACCCTCATGCACCCTCCACATCATTCTCATTCTAAAGCCAACAAAAAAAAACGAACAAATTTTCCGCCAATAATTGCTATCGTAACAACTTAATCGGAATGTTTGGTGTATCGGTGTGTATCAAAACTGACTAGCGCAAAGCAGAGCGTGCACGCAATAGCGCAAGGTGTGCTGCTGCGCACCAATCACTTTGCGTTACTGAAGATCTTGTAAAAGCTCAAAAACGACCCGTCGAATAACTGACGACCCATTGAAGAAGATCAAACGAAGGCAAAATCCTGGGTAAAGACATGTACAATACGCGAACAGATGAGATGGGTATGAAGAGGTTATGACTGTGGTTCGGTTCGGTTTCGGAGCACAAAATGAGTCGAGAAATGTTTTATCAAGCGTCACGGCGAGGTTCGGTACAAGAAACGTACAACTGCAGAGCGAAACTACAGCGTAACTCATTTTTCCGTCCCTTCCGTCTAGGTGAGGAAGTTCCGGTTCCGGCAGATGGCTTCAAGCCTGCTTTTACAGATCGCCCTGTAACACGACAGTCGGACGACGGCAAGAATATAATATTTGAGTGTAGATGTATCGGCGATCCAAAGCCAAGCTATACATGGCAAGTGACGAAAGTTCTACTTTTGTTTGTTCACATAACTCCTTATATTTTATCTAATTCTTACGTTGCGTACTAGTTAGTTACAGTCGGTTGCCATACCGCTAGAGTCGGCCAGGTTGCGTTTCGTGCTCTTGGCGAAACAGTTTTCCGACCTCTGGCTCTGGCTCTGGCAATGCAAAGTGGGTGAAGGTCGGCTCCGTATGACTAATTAGTTTTCCGTTTTCGAACCTGTGCCGTACGTAGGTACCATGAAAAGAACGAGATCGCGATGAGCGGCCGGTTCAGCAGTGAGGTTGAAGAGGATCAAAACCACTGCTACCGCATCTGCTTCACGATAAAGGACGTGAAGCAGCTAGACCGGGGCGTGTATAGTGTGTTGGCCAAGAATAAGCATGGCGATTCGACGGCTGTTATAAACCTGAACTTCGACTCTAGCTCGAAGCTAATGTAAGTGTACGGTGGATTCAAGCGGCCGTCCCGTCCCGTTCGACATGTCGGAGACACTAGATTTTTCAATAAGTTTCAAGCTGCGATAAACAAAACACAATTTTTTACTTTATTTTTCAGTATGGTCTCCCTGAACATCAATACACTTGTTCCAACGAGATTCCAATTTAAGAATTCCATCCCCGAACTCTGAAAGGGCTTTAATACACTTCCATAGCTCTTATAGCGTCATCTTTTGATGAAAAATGCTTTCCACGCATTTTTTTTGGTCTGGAAGCAGATGGAAGTCGCTAGGGGTCAAATTAGATGAATATGATGGATACTTTAACAATTTGAACTTTAGTTGACGGATTTTTACCATTGTAAAATTGCATACCAAAAAACTGAAGCTAACTTAGGCTTTAGGCAATCTTTTTCAGTCACTCGACGATTTTCCAATACGATATCCTGTATTTTTCCTACAATGTCCTACGACACATGAATTGTTACTGCTTTTGGACGTCCTTGACGTGGATCGTCTTCAAGGCTTGTAAGACCACATTTAAATTCAGCAACCCATCATTTTACTGTATTAATTGAAGGCGAAGAGTCCTTATACACTGTTTGCACTAGTGTTGGATCCATCCGTCGATTCAAATTCCCTGTGACATTCCCCGTCTCACACTAATTATTCACCGCCATTAGGCTCTTCTAGCACACCACGCTTCAGTTGCAGAAAACATCAATTCACCTAAACTCACCTCTCCTTTTGTCAGTTGTCAGTGGAAAAAGTGTTAGTCAAAACGTAGGAATGCAAGCCCATGGTTGGTTATTGAAGACGAATAAAACCGTTCTTTATGTTGCAAACATACACTTTCAACATTCGTTGATACATTTCCTTAAAAATTCAATCTTTGCAGAACACTTGATTTTTCCATTGTAAAAAATACTATGACACGTCGATATCAAATGGCTTGTAAACAAAGAATTAAGTGACAGATTGAAACAAAACCTTACATGCGTTCATATGAAGAGTGTACCAACATAACAAAACAAAGATTAGGTTAGCAGCAGCACCCGCTGTTATCGAAGCTTGAAACTTATTGAACAACCTAGTAAGTGACACACTGTGGTTTTAATGGTATCCGGTTGCGTTTTCCGGAAGTGAATTAAGTTTACAATTACTCTGTTTTGCTCTGTTTGATGTCACTTCCGTTTACCTATCCACTTCTTTCTACACGGTTCAATTCCTGTGGAGAATATAAATTCAAAGCGATCCAGCCGAGCTGGTGTCCAGTAGCGTTATAATGACAGTGTGACACAGTATCTCCGACACGGTTTCGATCGTACAACTCCGTACGGCAATTCGTATGAAGCCTCGAATGATCGAATCGACACATGTTGTTGTTTCTGCCATCCTTTCCCCGATCGCGCAGAAGTCCGGACGGCAAGCCTCCCCGGTTCCCTCAGAAGCCAACCATCTCCCAGAAGGGTGATGTGCTTTCGATGGAGTGCATTTTGGAGGCGTTGCCAGTGGCCGACATAACCTGGTTCCACGGCCAGGACAAGATCGAAGATGGCGAGCGGTTCAAAATCCTGCGCAAGGCCATCTCGATCGATACCTACCTGCTCACACTCCAGATCTCGCAACCGACCGCCAATGACGGAGGAATCTATCGCTGTCACGCTTTCAACCCGTTTGGGGAAAGCAATGCGCACATTACGCTTAACTTCAAAGGTATTTCATCGGAACATTCTTACTTTGCTCTAAACCTGCGTTTACTGTTCTACTTCCTATGCACTACGTTTTTCCTCTTGTGCCACGTGTGATCGGTTCTGTGTTTCTCTGAGTTTACGTTTGTTTTCCTTCGTGATTTGTTGTCTATACTCTGTACTTTGTTGTTGTTGTTACGTTTCATGCTCGTTTTCCGCAACTTACTGTTTATAGTGCCGCTGGGTCCGTTTTGCCTGCACTGCGTCGATCGGTCGATTTCACTTCGTGTTCTGCGCGTTTGTTCGAATGAAGCGAAGAGCGCCGGAAAGTGTTCGGGGACGTGATCGACATGTCTTTCTTCTACTGGTTAATACTATAAATCCATTTTTGTTACACTACCACGAACTATGGTTTTGTTAGATACATATGCATTGGTCGCAGGACGCGTTCGGTTTCGTCGCTTTCGGTTCGGTTCGGTTCGGATCGTGTTATCCCCTAGACCCCGACTCTTGTACAGGACGAGCTGTTGTGTAGGATGGAATTGAGTGAATTCAAAAAAAAAAAGATCATGTTTTTACGATAGCAAGCAAAGATTGATAAGGATCTTTCAGCATCATACAACTATCAGAGATCTGCCGCTGCTTGCACTGCCGTAACCGTATGCCGGAAATGGCTCTCAGACGCTTCCTAACCCTTTTCCTAACGCCGATTTTCATCGACCGTGTTTGCCCGTTAACTTTGGTTTGATTTTTGCGCACCGTTTACTGTCCGATTGCTTTTGCGTAGTCCGTAACAACGAGTTCATTCGAAGCTCGTCGCTTGTGGCGTTGCTTCGATTGCGCCGGTGGTGGTCGTTGGTGTTCGGCGTGACTTAGAAATGTTGTTGTTTTTGTTCTATTCCCCGTCGCCGCCGAATCATTGAAGCGAATGAAAATGAACGAGGATTCGCACCGTCGTTTGTGGAAAAACCGAAGATCATACCGAACAAGCTGGGCACGCTGATAACGATGAAGTGTAGATGTAGATCGAAACCGAAACCGACCGTCAAGTGGATGCGGAAGAAGCAAGAGGTGACATCGTCGAGCAAGGTCGCGCTGGAGGTGAAAACGGTCGACGAGGACACGTACGAGCTGACGCTGAACATCAAGGACCCGAACGCGGACGACGGGGGCAGCTACTCGTGCATCATTAGCAACGAGTTCGGCGAAAGCAGCGCCACGCTCAACCTGAACATCGAGGCCGAGCAGGAGTCGACGAAGAATGCGCCGGTGTTCGTCGAAAAGCCGCACATCGTCTCGCTCGACAACGGCAAGCTCGTGCGGATGGAGTGCAAGGTGAAGACCGACATCAAGCCGGACATCACGTGGACGCGCGAGACCCGGCTGCTGCAGGAAACGGCGAAGCTGAAGATGACCATGACGCAGGAGAAGGACGTCTACCACATCACGCTCGTGCTGAAGGATCCACAGACGGAGGACTCTGGCACGTACAAGTGCAACATCAAGAATATTCTCGGAGAGCTAAATGCCAATTTAATTCTAAACATCGAGAGTAAGTGACGCGCCAGGACCGTGACTCTCCCGGCGATTGACTAATGATTTGCTTTCTGCCTTTCCAGTTATTCCGGTGATCAAGGAAAAACCGAAACTAGTTACGAACGTTAAGAAGCGCACCGCGTCGATCGAGTGCTCGGTGGCGTCCCGCTTCAAGCCGGAGTGCGTCTGGATGAAGGAGACGACCGTGATCAAGGAAACGCACCGGCACATGATCAAGATCGAGGAAACGCGCGAGGGCGAGTTCTCGGTGAAGCTGAACATTGTCGGTCTGAGCGAAGCCGACTTCGGCGCGTACAAGCTGGTGGCCAAGAACGACAAGGGCCAGGCAACGTCGCAGGTGATCGAGATCAAGAACATCGTGTTCGAGCAGACGGTCGCGAAACCGATCATCGACGCCAAAATGAAGGACATCGAACTGGAGGAGGGCAAGGACCTAACGCTCGCCGTCGGGCTGGCCCAGCCCGACCGTCACTTCAAGGTGTACTGGATGAAGAACAAAACCATCCTCAAGGCCAGCGAGACGGTGCTGCAGGAGTTTACCGGGCGTATGGCTAAGCTGACGGTCAAAAATGTGACCGTCGAGGACGCCGGTGCGTACAAGGTCTCGATCAGCAACGAAACGCAGAGCGACGAGTGCGAGTGCAAGGTCAAGATCATTGCCAAGCCCAAGGACGAGGAGAAAGCGGCCAAAAAGAAACCGGCCAAGAAGGAAGAGGAGAAGAAGGAGGAGGAAAAGGTGGAACTGAAGAAGGCGGAAAAGCGGGAGCTGGACCAGAAGGCCGACGACGAGAAGGTGAAGCTGAAGAAGGTCGAAAAGAAGGAGGTGGAACTGAAGGTCGAAGAGCAGAAGGTGCAGCTGCGGAAGGTGGAGCAGAAGGACGGCGAGCTGAAGGTGGAGGAAAAGAAGGCCGAGCTGCGGAAGGTCGAGCGGAAGGAAGCGGAACTGAAGGTGGACGGCGAGAAGGTGGAGCTGAAGAAGGTCGAGCGGCGGGCCTCGGAGGCGAAGGTGGAGGAGAAGAAGGTCGAGCTGAAGAAGGTTCCCGAGGCGGAGAAAATCGAAATCAAGGTCGAGGAGGCGAAAAAAGTCGAAACGACGAAGGACGAGAAGATCCAGATCATGGTGGAGGAAGATCGCCGAGGATCGATTCCGAAGATTATGGAGGTAAGGATTCCGTGGCCCACCGCCAACTGCCAACTGACGTGAATCCCGTAAATCGTTACAGGAACCGGCACCAGCTCAGAAAGGACTGGAAGCGCCGAGCATCGAGATCATCCGAGACAAGGGAAGCCGCCGCGGTTCGTTTATGGACGATCGTCGCCCGAGTCTGCTGATCAACGATGATGTGAGTAGAGGGCGCGTGTGGGCTGGGGTCAGAGGCTTATGGTTATGCTGATCGCGCGATCAGATACTTCAATGTCTGTGCCCCCTTGTGTCTATGCCGTGTGTGGTCATGTTTACTCAAAACCAAACTATACGCCCTTTACATCGATTGTGGTAAAAAAAAAACGCGTGGTTGTGTCGCCATGCTAACGTTTCAACGTCCTGAAACGACTGAATTTGTGTTCCTAACAGTGTTCTACTCTTCTCGTTACTTGTCTTCGTTGTTCTCCGTTGTTGCAACGGTCCTGCTGGTCGATGCGCCGATTCGGTTTTTGGGTACACGCGTTCCCGCTTCGCGTTACAGTCCAAACTAAGGCCCGGTGAGGTAGTCGACGAACGTAAGGTGAATATACCCGGCAGTTGGTCTACGCGCCAGAGGCCAGAGTACAAGTACTGTTCACTCAAATGCTAGCTAAACTGACCTACCGACGATTGTGTGTGGAGAGCTCTGACGGGAAGCAGCGTTGCAGCGTTACCAGTAGCGTTACCAGCGTTACGGCCGTGCCGTGTGGCCGTGCTATGTCTTGGAATCGCACGGTTTCCGTTCGCCAAGGTAGTAGTACCTGTGCTACTACCTAACAGCGAACGATCGATACCCACACCCCACTTCCCTTGCGAATCCCCCATCCGGCCATCAGCCGTTATGCGCCCCGCCACTCGGACGTGGTAAAAATAGACTTGTGCACTTCTGGGGAGGGAAGCAGATTAATGCGCTTGTTGAAAGTTTGGCGATTTCGCGAGCAGCCGCCCGATGGCCTGCGGATGGCCTGGGGCCATTGCAAAAATAGCGGAAACTCTGTTCTCTGTTCGATTCTCTTCGTGAATCAGTGTTCAGGGGTCTCTGCTCCGTCTGAGTCTTCCACCTTCGCTCCGAGCGATGATTTATTAGTAGTTTGGCCTGCGGCTGAGGCAGGCTGAACACTCGGATGGGAGTGCGAGCGAGGGGTTGGATTATTAAAATTGATTACCGACATACGAGCTAGAGCTCGCGTGCGCTCGGTGCGCGCTGCGGATCTCTTCAAAATGGGAACCCGCCCGAGGGATAACACGGAGCCCAACAACGTGGATGTTTCTTTCGATCGCAAAAATTTCAATATTAATATCGAACATCTTTCTTTCTTCCCCACCCCCTCAACCCCCGTTCATCCTGCATGTGTGTCTGTGTGGTGTTTTCGTGTCTGCGGATTGACGTGCATTTGCGCGCCTGGGTTTTTCGCTGGCGTGCGCGATGGCGTTATGGAACAAACGGGAACGCCTTGCCGTCTGGGTCTGTGTGCGTCTGGGTCCCGGTGCTGGGTGCCGAACGGATGGGCTGACGATTAAAAATATCAAATATCATCGGCACGGCTGGCGCCCCGCAGAAGCGACGACCATCAATCGATGTCCGTCGTCCGAGCATTCAAGATATGGACGAGAAGATCAACCTCCCGTCGACGCCGCTGCGTGCCATCGGGGAAGTGGGCAAGGCTGCCTGCATCGTGGACTTCCAGGAGAGCTACTCGGCCGTGGAAGGTTTGCTACCACACCCTCTGCTTCCGCTACTTCCGCTAACCGCTACGCAAACGAAACCCAAAACCGAAAGCCCCAAAGCTGGGCGTAGTGTCGACGGTGGATTTTCCGCTTTTCCGCTCGCAGTGCTGCTTGGCCATTAGGATGTTGGACCGCCGTTGGACGAGTGTTTGGCAATACATTGGTTGGTTTGCTGGTGATTGCAGATCAAACGGGCTACATTTCGGTGCAGGTCGAGGGTAACCCGGCACCGACCTGGAAGTTCTTCAAGGGTATCACCGAGCTGGTCGATGGCGGTCGCTACAAGCATCACACCGACGGTGAAAGCAACACCATCACGCTCTGCATCCGCAAGGTGAAGCCGAACGATGAGGGCAAGTACAAGGTGGTGGTCTCAAACGCGCACGGCGAGGACAGCGCCGACGTGCAGCTGTACGTGTCCGACTCCAGTGGCATGGACTTCCGCGCCATGCTCAAGAAACGGAAGTACGCCAAGTGGGGCAACCAGGAGAAGGACCCGGACTGGGGCGACCTGAAGGAGACGGACAAACCGAAGCCGCAGCTGAAGAAAGTGGAACGAGTATGTGTGTTTGTACAGTAACAGTGTGTGTTCCGCCCATCGGTGCTAACCTTCTACATGGCGACTTGGGTTCTGGCACTTTTGACGTACCCCCTAACGCGTGTTCCTATCTCCTCCCCCGTTTATCGCCGTAGAAACAAGATACGTTCTCCAAGCCGCTGGTCGACATCACGTGCAAGGAGGGCCGCGAGAAGAAGGTAGTGTTCGAGGCTACCTTTACCAAGCCCAACTCGAAGGCGAAGTGGTTGTTCCGCAAAGATGTGAGTAGAGTGAACGGCGCCGCCCGAACCCGGAGGCCTGGTGAACTCATGCCACTCGGCTTTCGTGTATCCCCGCAGGAGATCTTTGTTGGATCCAAGTACAAGATGAAGGCGGAAGGTGACAACTACACCTGCACGATCTTCAACCCCAAGGTGGAGGATGGAGGCAAGTATACGGTGGAAATTGCCGGCATATCCTGCTTCGCCTACCTGAACGTCGAGGAAGCGGATCCGGTGTACAAGTTTACGAAGAATCTGAAGAAAGCCGAGAAGGGTTTCCTCACGCACGACTGTACGCTGGAGTGTGCGGTCGACAACTCGCTGGCCCCGATCGGTTGGTACAAGGGCGAAACGAAGCTGGAGAACAACGATAAGTACGTCATCGGCAAGGACCTGAACGGCACGGTGACGCTCATCATCAAGAACTGTACGGCGGACGATGCCGACTCGTACCGGTGCCAGATCGAGAAGCAAACGGACAAGACTGAAACGAAGCTAAAGATCCTGGAGTACAACTACAAGTTCACCAAGGTGCTGAAGAGCCAGCAGCTGTTCGTGAAGGACACCGTGACGATGGCCTGCGAGCTGGACCACGTGCTCGGCAAGGTGGAGTGGTTCAAGGGTGACGAGAAGATTGTCGAAAGCGACAAGGTCCAGATCATCAAGGACGGTCGCAAGCACAAGCTGGTGCTGAAGGACGCGGCCAAGACGGACAGTGGCATGTACCGGTGCGTCAGCAACGCGGACAAAACGGAAGCCGAAATTTTCGTCAAACGTGAGTAGGGGCTTTGTCGAGGTGCGACGTTGGTGCTGATGTTGTTGGGCGTTCGTGCTATCGTTCTAGGGCCGAACAAGTTCATGATGAAGCTGAGCGACACGGTTGGCAACGAGACCGAGAAGTGCACGCTGGAGATTAAGGTACAGGACGAGGAGGCCGACGTGGCGTTCTTCTTGGGTGAAACCCAGCTGAAAAAGGACGGCCGCATCGACATCATCAACCACGGGGACGGTACGCACCAGGTGGTGTACAGCAAGCTGGAGCTGGCGGATGCCGGCGAAATTCGCTGCGAATGTGGTCCACTGACCAGCAAGTGTACGCTGAAGGTCAACAAGAAGGAAACGAAACCCAAGTTTGAGGTACCACCGAAGGTGGAAACGCCCGCCAAGGTGGAGAAGGTCCTGGAGGTACCGTTCACAAGTAAGTATGCCCGTTCGGCGGTGATGCGGTTCCGATACACACTATCCTTTTCGCACGCCTGTTACTGTTTCAATGCTTGCAATGTAAACCGCGACCTTCCCGTGTGCTTCTCTACTTCGACACAGCCGGTGAGTCGCGCCAGTCAAAGGTCGAAGCGAAGGTGTACAAAGATGGTAAACCGGTGTCACCGGATGACGTTGATATAGTTGTAGAGAACGATAAGCTGGTGCTTAAGTTCAAGAAGACCGAGTTTAAGGACTCGGGCGAGTACAAGATTGAGCTGAAGAACGCCACCGGCACCGAAGAGCATACCACTAACGTTGTCTTCCAGGATAAGCCGCAGCCCCCGCAGGACCTGGGCTGCACGGGTATCTACCAGACCAAGTGTGTGGTCCGGTGGAAGGAGCCCGAGAACGATGGTGGCGCTCCGCTCGAGAAGTACGTCCTCGAGCGGCAGGATGTGTTCAAGCGCTCCGGCTGGGACCCGCTGGCGGAAACGCCGGGCGATCAGTGTAAGTTCAACTGTAACGACCTGGTGTCGGGTCGCCACTACAAGTTCCGCGTGAAGGCCGTCAACAAGATGGGCGAATCGGATTACTGTGCCATGGAGAACGATATCATTGCCAAGGATCCGTGGACGGAGCCGGATCCGCCGCGGGACCTCGAGATTGCCGACTGGGACAAGGACTTTGTGGATCTCCGGTGGAAGGTACCGAAGTCGGACGGTGGAGCACCGATCACCAGCTACATCGTGGAGTACAAACCGTACACGGCCGCCAACTGGAAGCATTACGAGGACGTTGGTCCCCACCAGCTGAACACCACGCTGCGTGGGCTGAAGGAGGGCGAAACGTTTGAGTTCCGCGTGAAGGCGATCAATCAGGGTGGCGAAAGCAAACCGAGCAACAGTACGGAGCCACTGAAGATACGCGATCGGTACGTGAAACCGTTCATCGAGGGTGAAGGCTTGCAGCCGATCACGCTGAAGAAGGGCCAAACGGTGCGGTACTACGCGCAGTACGGTGGCGAACCCGAACCGGAAGTCGTCTGGGAGAAGGACAACATTCTGGTGATCTGTGATTCCGAGAAGCGCAAAACGATCGACGTGGAGGGCTCCGCCACCACGCTCCAGGTGCGCCACGCGGTCCGCGCCGACTCGGGTGACTACAAGCTGCGGCTGAAGAACAGTAGCGGCGAGTTCGTTACCATCGGCAAGGTGCTGGTACTGGACGTACCGACGCAGCCCATCGGGCCGATCAAGATAGAGAAGGCGCGCTCCAACCACGTGGTGATTAGCTGGCAGCCGCCCGAGGACAGCGGTGGCTGCCCCCTGACGGGGTACCTGTTGGAAAAGATGGACGTCGAAAACGGAACCTGGCTGCAGGCCGGTGAATGCGGAGGCGACCAGCTCACGTTCGACTTCCAGCACCTGCAGAAGGGCCGCAAGTTCGAGTTCCGCGTAAAGGCGTACAATAAGGAGGGCGAATCGACGCCTCTGGAAACGCTGTTGGCCGTCAAGACGGTCAACCCGTACGGTAAGCGCTTGGTGCTGAAGGGTAGCCATGTCTGTCTGTCTGTCCGCGTTTAGGTGACACTATTTATTTGCCATCCAGCTTGCGAGCTAGTCTGATTCAAAAGTACACGAAATTGATATAGTTGCAGATGGCCACTGTCGGTGGGTTTACCGGTTTCGAGGAAGTTGCTGTAATGGTTTTTCTTTCTCTATGCCTTGCCTTTAAAAATAACCCCCAAAAACCACAGATCCACCAGAGGCGCCGGGTAAGCCGTTCGTCGACGATTACGGTGTCGACTTCGTGGAGCTGAAGTGGGAGAAACCGGAGAAGGACGGTGGACGGCCCATCACGCACTACATTGTCGAGTGCAAGAACAAGTTCCTTACCGACTGGACGGAGTGTGCCAAGTCGGAGACCGACGACTGTGTGCTGAAGGTCCACGGGCTCAAGGAGAAGGTAGTCTACCAGTTCCGGGTGCGGGCCGTCAACAAGGGCGGCCCGTCGAAGGCTTCCGAGCCGAGTGACAACCATACGGTCAAGCACAGGAACCGTAAGTATCGTACCGGATGGAATGCCCCGCCCCGGGTTTGTTTGTACCACTTACCCCCCGATGTGTG
>NC_069145.1:31954256-32094502 GCF_943734635.1 Anopheles cruzii
CGGCAGCGCCCTCTTGCGCCGCTCGCTGGCGTCACTTATCAGTGACACACGCCGTGGCCTCGTTTCAGGCGAGCGGGTAAATACGGTTCCATTTTTTACTGGCGACCGACCGACCGATGAGAAGGAGCAGCGTGAGTCTTATTCGATGGGGCTTAAGCGAACCAGTCACGCGAAATGCTCACCAACTCGCCGGCTGATCGCTGGTGTGGTGACTCTGAGATAAGGTGTTTGCTATAATTTTTATCAACTGATTACCCTCTAATGAGCACCGCCACGCCAAGATGTACGCTCAAGGATCATCCAGCGAACGGAGCAAGCCTACACGCACACGCCGGTCTTCGTCAGGCCACCGGAACGAAGCCACCGGATCTCGGCGACGGTGGCGGTCAGACATTCGAAAGAGGCTTAAAATCTTTATCACCCTGGCGCCACTTTGACATCATTTATCCAATTACTTTCAAGCGGACGCTTTCGGATCGTCTTCAAATTTCCTTACGTGGCCGGGAAGCCCCATATGCGGACGACAGAAACCTCACCGCACGCCGATCCATCAGCCGACGCTGATACTTCGGGCTCAGGACCAAGCGCCACAGTCTGCGCTAGGCGGTAATTGTTAGCTAGGGTTCTACGGTAAAGCTCCAACTTTGGCGCTGGCTTACCCAAGGGTCCCAAGGGCTGGGCCCATGACATTCGATACGGCTTGTGAAGAAAACATTAATGATGGACAATCTGTTATGGCGTCACGAGCTGTTCGCGGCTGATGCCGGCCGCATTATCATTGGACGTAACGTGTGACAGCAAAATCAGTTGCCCCGCACCGATTGCAGGGCGAGTCAACATACACCACACACAATATTTGTTTAAACTATGACTCTTGTTCTTGATAGGTTTCGGAGCGTGTGGCTTAAATGCTGTGACCCAGCGAAGCACAGTGATCGCATTTAGTTTACATTGTGTAACACAACGCAACGCTTTAAAGCCAGCCAGGTCAGGCGAAATGGCGCGGCAGTAAAACATGTTGAATGAGATTAAAATGTCGGTTAGGTAACACAAACACTTTGCTGTGGAGGAATTCTTTTTTAATCTACGCTCTGCAACGACGGGAATCGGCCACATTGGACACATTGATGATTACAATATGTCGTACACATAAACTAAGTGAAGTAAGTGGAACATTTAAATCTTATCGCATGCACCATAATATAAAGGTAGCTTCATACTACAGTAAAGCAATGTCACAACGACAATCAAACGCATCCGACGGTAAGGGACATCCGAAGCAGTCGTAGAAGACGAATTTTCCACACGCACTCCCCGCCGCCCTGGCCATGGTATGAAAAGGCGGAGTGGTAATTAATTCGTTGTTATCGCGAAATACAATCACCCAACGCGTTTTACGACGCTCGCCTCGAGCGACGGCGTTTATGAAACCAACGCCACCACTATTTAACAAATAATGTCAATTAGCATCCAGATCAATCTTTTCCTGTTCCGTCGGTCCGCGATTTTTCCGCGTGTGAAAACGCATGACAAGGACGTCTGGCGGTGGCATCAAACAATCTCGGCTACAGCTCTACGCGCTCTTTGATTTGCCATCAACTTCGCCGAACCTTCCCCGAATGCCCGGCCCGGCATGTGTGCCGCAAGGAGGTTGTCACCTAGAACAATATAAAGCCAATTAAAATAGATGAAATATCGTGCCTCTGATGTCAATGCGTCACCGTCGTCGTCGCCGTCGTCGTCGCCGGGCGAACCGGTTCCGCCATAATGGAAATAAACCCAAATAAAGCGGACCAATTACAGAATGAACTTATAACAAGCTCTTAATAGTGTATCATAAATAAAGCAAATACACACCCGTCCCCTTCGCGGCGACAGTTACGCGTTAAAGGATGCTGGCCGGGATGGCAACACACACGCACGGCACGGCGCACAAAAAATCGCCTCGAAGACAGCGCCTTCAGTGCGAAACGTAAAGCGCAAAGAAAAACAACAAAACAAATGGATCATAAAAACGCCAACCCGTTCGCCCCGAGACCGCGCGCGGCTTGAGCTTAATTCGTTTCGATCGATAAATTCACCTCCCAGCTACCAGGACTCGGGTGGGAGCGGTGCTAGGGACGGGAAAAGCGAGAAACGAACGAGAAACTTCGCGCGCGGCAGATCATTTCCATCCTCGAGATTTGAGCCAAAAGCTTCCTTTTTCCGCAGCACCCTATTACTTTCCACACTCACACACGAGCACGAGAAAAGAAGTCAAACAATGGAGTGGTAAATATGCGCAGCAACCGGTAGCTCCGCCCACTTTTCAATGGACGATGCGCAGACGATACGACCATTTACAGCGACTGTGGTGTGCGTGTGCTCGAAGCGCTCCTGGGGGCCGAAAAAAACCCTGAACCAGACAGGTTTTCAGTCGTCAAGTTTTCATTCCGAGTCAAGCGTTCGCCGTGCGCAGTCGTATCCGCGTTCCGCGTGTTCCCTTTTTTTGTGTGAGCAAGTTTTGGAAGTGTTCCGAGAAGTGTTCCGAACCGACGATCGTTCGTCAAACGCCATCAAAAACTAGCTTCGCGTGTGTTGCCGTGGTGAGCCATTGCGTCAAGTGAGTGAGTGAGTGAACCGAAGTGAGTCGCGAGCAAGCTATCAAAACAAACAAGTGACATGAGATATTAATGGATGTTAATGGAACATCCATTAATAATCCATTAATGGAACATCAATAATCGCGTGGCGTTCGGAACGTTTCGGAGCCTCTCGAAGATTGCAGACCCACGGCAGACAGGTGTAGCGGGAGACGGCGGAGCCCAAGGCCGAGGCCCGAGGTCAGTGTTTGGTTGTTTTGCGCCCGCGACCGTCCACCGCAGTGCCACCTCCATGATCGACACGTGCCGCGCGGAGGAGAAAGTGTTCAAAGTTGCCAGCTACAAAATGCCGACGCTACAGCCGCGGATCGGGTTCAGCATCGATTCGATCGTCGGCAACACGACACCGAAGTCGCCGCCACCGCACACGCTGACCAAGGCGGAGCAGGTGGCGCAGGGCACCGGTGGCCACCACCAGCAGCAGCAGCAGCACCACCACCAGCTGCCGAGCCGTTCGCCGAGTCCGCCGCAGAGCTACTCGGTGCGGCTGAACCGGCTCCAGAGCCTGTCGCCCCCGCACAACTACAGCATCACCCGGCTCCCCGAGAGCCCGCAGAGCCTGAGCGAGGGGAGCCACGTGAGTGCCCGCTCGCTGGACGCCCTCCAGTCGCGCCTCTCGCCGGAACTGACCCGCGGCGCCCATACCGGACCGGCCGCCCCACAAGCCCTGTCCCTAAAGCGACCCCGCAGTCCGTCACCACCGGCCTCACCACCTACGCCCACGATCACGTCTGGCCACCTGGGCGGACCGCCACCGCCGCCCACCGGACTGGGACCGCAGGGACCGACGGGTCCGATCGTGGTGCCGGGACTACCGCCGGGACTGGTGCGTCCCTTCCCCGTCAGCCCCTCGCAACCGCACTCGCACCCCGGCTCACACCCGCACTCGCCGGTCGGCGGTGGCGGTGGCGGCGGACCACAGCAAGGACCGCCCGGGCAGCCGCAGCCGGGCGACCTCAAGGGTTTGCCACCGTTCCTGCACACCCCCGAAATGGTGCAGGCGGCCCACAACCAGCACTTCCTGGCCGCCCAGTTCCAGGCGGCTGCCCTCGCCCACGCCCAGGCCGGTCAACCGTTCCCGCCGCATCCGGCTGCCGCCCATCTGCATAATCCTGCGATGCCGCCGCGCGACAGCTACCCGCTCTACCCGTGGCTGCTGAGCCGCCACGGCCGTGGCGTCTTCCCGATCGGATTCCCGGGCAGTAAGTACCTCCAGTACCTTCAGTAGGTTCCCCCTCACCCCACGAAACGGCAAGCAAGGCGTGAAAATTGGATTCACCAACCGAGAAAGGACAGAAAGCGCATCGATTGATCGGGGATCGATGATGGACCGAAGCAAAAAGCCGGTAACATAAAGTCATAAATCGTTCCGTCCCGTTGTGCCGCACACGCCGCCTCCCTGGGCATCCCTTTGTTCGAGTTCCTTCTACGTCCCAGGTTTTTTTCTTGGCTTTTGCTTCCTTGACCTTCACGGGTCCGGGAAGCCGTCGGCCACCGAACCGTCCGGTGTTTTGCTTTGTTTAGGTAGCGCTCAGTCCGAGTTCGCTGGCGAGGACATCAGGCAACGATAAGTTGATGAGTTTTAATTGGTAATCTGGCCACCACTGGGAACCGGTGGCCGGGTCTAGAGAAAGAGGGAGAAAGGACGGCCACATTCTCGCCGTGGATTTTTGTGCAACGAGCCCGACCCGTTGGTTCCTGGAACCCGGAACACACTTGACTTGACCGACGGAGACGACTTTCCAAATCAACCTCTCTAGAGAGGGGGGGGGGGGGCGAAGATCAGGACACGGATCTTTTTACGACCATAAAACCGACAACAATGGGTCTTTAATTCGAACCCTGGAGAGAGTGCCGCGCGCACGATCGTAAAATGATGACGCCGATGCAAGCCGGCGGTCGTCAGATTGTTGAGAGAAAACACTCTTCAAACTTGGTAATAATCGAAAATCCGGGAGCCAACATTTGGTCTTTTTTGTAGTATTAGTCGGCTTTCTGCAAGCTCAATTCCTACTTCTGATGAGTAGGAACGTTCAGGAACTTCTATTTCTTTTACTGAAACAGTTCGAAATAGTTCTCTGACTCTTTCTCTGGTCTAAAAGCCAAAAAGGCTGTGTGTCCTATTGACCTATTGGGTACTATTGTTTTATGACTCCGAAAAGAACCCTGCGGTGCTTCTCCACGGTGCTACGTCCCGGGCATGGGTTGATTTATTTGACAAACGAACGAATCCGTCATCGCCAGCAATTAATCCTGCTCCTACCGGGCTGCCCTGCTGATGAAAAGCCAAGGAAGCTGCAAATCTGAGTGTCAGTTAACACGATACCGAGAGCATCGAGAGCATCAATTGCATCGCACGCCACACCGCAGATCGTGCCGATCGTCGTTCCGGCCGAGCTTCCGACTGCGCAGGCGCACACCCTGCGATCATCATCACCCGGCCGGTTCGGTTTTTGGGCTCTCGATCCGATCCTCGATCCGAGGATCGTTAGAAGCGGTTTGGTGGTGGCGATGCCCCGAAGCATCGCCGCCGCGTTCTGACGCGTTTGCCGGTTAATAAAAGCTCATTTATCGCTAATTTATCACCACTCGGCGGTGCTCGGTGGAGCAACTCGCGAAGGAGCTGCGCAACAACACACAGAAAAATGATTAACACCCTCCCAGTGAGCAGGCAGGATGTGGTGGCCTGGGGGTGAGTGGGGGCAAGCAGAACAGAGCAGCGCCACGCCGCGGTGCACGGCAATAAATCGAATTCCAGAATTTATACGCATTTTAACGACTACGTCGAAGGCGGATAATTTATGCCACTGCGCTCGGGTCGGGTTTTCCCTCCGTGCGTTTTCGGTGGGTTTGCTGAAAATTTCTGCACACACGTTAGAGTTCCGTCTTCCGCAATCTGGACCCCGCACGCTCTCTGGGGCGCTTGTTAGCTTCTGCGCCCGTTCGCTTCGCTCGCCATTAACTCGAGTCGCGCCGGTTAACATGCAATCCTCCGCATAGCCCTCGGGCGGGGAACCGTCCCCGAAAATTTGGGGGTTTGGTGTGTTGGAATTTTAAGTACGCAATTACAACCACGCCACCGCTGCCGCCGATTGTGTGACCGGGACCGGGACCGGGTGTGCGCAAAAAATCAACTCCTCGTGCAAAAGCTTTCGCCCCTATATAATGCTGGGCGTTTGGTCCCAAACGCCGAAGGGACCGGAGCAAGGAAGGAAGCATGGTTCTTGTCGGTAAATTATCACATCGCACCCAAAGTAAACTCATAAACATTAGGACATAATGGAGGCAGCCGTAGAAAATCCGGTGCCAATGTTGGTGCACCCGCGGCGTCGCGCAATCGCGAACCACGACGGCCCGGATTGACGGCCCCATTCCCGCGCGTATCCTGCCTCTTTTATCCTAAACTCACAAAAAAGGGCGCACCCCCCGAGGGCGCGAAGCAAAGCGGTGTGCGTGCAAATTATCGCTCCTCATCGTTCCTCAAAATTCGCGAACGCAAACGCAGCTCATAATTTGCGCGAACGCAACAGGGCCCTTTTGCCCGCCCAAAAACGGCCACGCCGGAGCCTGCCAGCGTACCATTTGCTAATTTGTGCGTTGAAAGGCCCTAAACCACCCGAAAACACGGCACTTAGCGGCGAGCTCCAAGAGGTCCGTTGCCGCAACTGCCCGAAAACTCGTGACATCCTCGGAGTCTCGTTAGTGGCCGGGAGAGTGAACGGGAAAAAATGCAGCAAATGGCCCAGGCTAAATAGAACGTCCTGCGGAAAACCACAGCCAATTCTCACACGGTTCACGGCCGCGTTAGGCGATGAAAATAAATTACGACGATACTCGCTCATAACTGATATCACTCCGAAAGCGATTCATTTTTCGCCCCGTTTCTTTCGGCCCATTCGTTTATTCGGGGATGCGCATTCTTCCGCAAAGAGAATGTCTTACGGAACGGGCACAAAAGCGACGCGTTTTCGGAGAAAAAGCCAACCAATCTTGATCCCCGCCGGGGCCGCGGACCGCGGGTTTTAGGGGATCCCATCCCACGGATCCCAAATCCGCGATCGTTTGGAGCGTTTAGTGTTTGAAGATGACGACGGGAAGACGGATCCCAACACACGATACGAATCTTTCCTCGGCCGATCCTCGCGTTCATTCATAATTGCACACACACACACACACACCGCGAGGATCGCGAGTCATCACTTGGAAGGCTCAGTCTCGTTTTTGTTTTGGGATTATTTTTTACTGTGACCTTTTGTTTCATTCCGGCGGCGCCTTTTTTTGCGCCACGATCCGAACGATCCAAGCTTGGGACGGGCTGTGCGTGTGTTTAACAAGCGAATGATCATGTCGGAAGCAGCACAGAAAGGCGACTAACAAATTGAGCCACACACACACACACACACACACACACGGGCGACCAAGTCGGGAACATAACGGGCGTCTAACATTAAAAACTGCACTTCCCGCTCGTTAATTAATTATTCACTAATTTAGGGGGGCGGCGGCCACTCACTCCGTTCGGTCCGGCTCTTAATTGCTTGTTTAAGGAAGTGTTGCTGCCGGCTGTGGTGGTGCACCGTGCGGTTCCGGTGGCGCTCGGTGGCGAATGCACCCCGATTTCTCGGCCGGGAAGAAAGAAATAGAAATGCCAGTTCGCTGCCGAAGCCGCGAAAAATGATGAAATATTCATCTTCGCGAGCGCCACAGCACAACTCAAGCAAAAAAGCCACCGATCGGAGATAATGGCGTGAGTAAAGGAAGCATTAACACACAGCGCAGTCGCAGCCCAGTCACAGCGCATAAACAAACCAAAACACAGAAAGAGAGAAGCAAAAAATATGATATGAATTTTAAACGAACGATCTTATCTATCGATCGCATGAGGTGAAGACAACCGAACCGGAATCAGACAGCCAGAGCGAGAGAACACGGAAAGAGAGAACGAACGCAGGCAACATAATCGAATGCTGGCGTTCAAGGTGAAACCCGATCGAGCCCACCGAAAGGCCGAAAAATAAGAGCTAAAAGTGAGAAACGGCAACCCAGGTCCCATTTTCCAAATCAATCATTTCGTTTGCGCCGTTAATTAGCCTGAGCGCGAGCGGAACGCTGAATGTGAGAACTTCGGAACGGAACTTGAATGTGAGATCGTCACCGAGCGGAGGTTCAACACCACAAACAGGTTCACAGGCGATCCCCGAAATCGGTCACAAATTTCGGGCACCATCAAATGTGCGGTTCGTGAAGTGAGCATTAGGTTGCATTAACTTCACACAGAACGTACCAACTGGCGGAGAACCTCGAGTGTCCTCGGGCTCGGCCATAATAGGGAACAACGGTCGAGACCAACACTCCGCCATGTCGCCATGATGCTTGATCATTACAACGGAGCCTCTGGCCCCTTTACACCCCCCTGAGGGGTCTGAAGTGTCGACACGAAACGGTCACACACACACACTCAGAGAGTCGAATACTAGGTGCGATCGCGTCGCGGTGATACGATTATTTTAATTGAATTATACACCAGAACCCCACCGGTGAGCCTGCACACAGGCCAGGAGTGGCCAGAGGGTGCAAATGGGGCAACAGCACCCTCGTGCCGTCCCTTTCTGTCCGGCACTTCCGGCGCCCGGCTGGCTTCGGTTCGATCGGGTTGGGATTTTGCTGCCTGCAAAAATGTATTAATTAGTGAGCTCCGGACTTGATTAAAAGGTAATTACGCCATCGCGCTTACTAACGCTCCGTGTGTGCCCTCAGACGGGCTCATAGGAGGGAGGGAGAGGGACATGATAGAGGGGTTAAAAGCGGGCAATGGCGTAGGCCGGGCCGGAGTCGGGCCGGAGCCAACCGGAGCAACTCGCAAGCTCGTCAGAGTCGAAGTCGAGTGTGTTGATTGCTTTTTAATTGAACGGCCACAGTTTAGTGCGGCGCTGTGTGGTGCAAATGAGGTGCACTTCGTCGCCGTCGTCGTCGTCGCCATCGTCGTCGTCTATTGCTTCGCAATAATTTACTTTTAAACACTTCACAGCCGCGCACCGCTAAGCCGAGTGTTTGTAGCAGTATTTGTTTCCTCTTCTGAAGGTACTTCAAAGTGGTGTCCTGTGCTGTCCTGCCGGGCGGACGGGCTACAATGAGGTCGGGTCGAAAGGATGCAGTTGCATCCTGGAAAAAAGCACCATTTGCACATGCAACGGGCTGGCATCGTACGCACGCACGCACGCACCCCACCAACCGTTCAGTGCGTTTCGTGGCGCCTCAAAATGGCACACAACCCCGCCTTCGCTGCGCCTTCGCGCCCTCCCCTTCGGGTGTGTGCAATATATTTGCCATAATGATATATAATTATTTAATTACACGAGCGAAGCAACGAACCGGGGCCACCAATCGGCCGCGACCGGCTGTGGGCCGCGTTTAGGCAGTGTTTATGGAAAATGGTACAAATATTTAACACTGATTACAAGTGCCGGACCGTGTGCCGTGCGGTGTGGCGGTGGCGGCGGTGGGGTTCCACCTCGATGGCCACCGGACACACGCACACTTTCACGCGCGCGTTTGCCGATTCGCCGATGGGCTTCCCTTTCCCAGAAGGCGTTATACACGCTTTTAGTGCGCCGCATAATCTGACCGCCTGTTTTTCTTCTTCTTCGCAGACTACCTCATCCCGTTCCGCAAGTCGAAGCGCGTCCGGACCGCGTTCTCGCCCTCGCAACTGCTCAAGCTGGAGCACGCTTTCGAGAGCAACCACTACGTCGTGGGCGCGGAACGCAAGCAGCTCGCCCAGAACCTGAACCTCTCCGAGACGCAGGTAATTAGGACTTTCCGGGACTTTCCTTGTGGGCGACCAGACATCGGCCCGGACATTAGCCGCGGCTAACGTCCGGGCACCGTGGCGCTGCGGCGAGAAGCCACACCGAATCCGAAATCCGTGGCTCACCGGGATCACCGCCGAGCGCCGGAATCAGTAAACCGCCTGTCGGTGGAGCCAACCTTTCTAGCTTCCAGTGTCCGTTGCCGAGTAAATTAGATTAAAAGTACAATTATGGCCTTAGAGTGCCCCATAATGATGGATCGTTCCGGTGTACGAGGTGTGTTCAAAAAGTTCTGATATTTTTTTACATTTATGCGGGCAACGTATTTTAGATTTTAGATTTTGTTTGTAGCGTTAGGTTGCTATTCATGTCACTCACTGATGGTGACAAGTTCGGCCATTTTGAGTAATCAATTGATACAAATTCTTTGCGATCCATTTTTTGGAAGAGACAAAAATCGACGATGAGCCAAAACACGTCCAAGCAAACCAGTTGTCAAAAATTTACTGATTACTCAAAACGGCCAAACTTTGCACCATAAGTCACTGATGTGTGCCTGCGTAAATGCAACATTATCAGAACTTTTTGAACACACCTCGTATGTGTCAAGTTTCGCCCGTTTGAAGGGACGCCGCCATCGCGGCCGCGATGTGCGTCACGCATCGCGCACACCATTTCACCCTCGGTTTGGCGTCGAACTGCCGTGCGAAAGCCCAAACCGGCGACCCTTTACACCCAACACAGACACACACACACACACCAGCCAGAGAGCTAATGTCCATCTGTTTCGTTTCGCCGTAGGTGAAAGTGTGGTTCCAGAACCGGCGCACCAAGCACAAGCGGATGCAGCAGGAGGAGGGCGGTTCCGGATCCGGCAAGTCGACCGACGGGGACCACCAGAACCGGTCCGCTTCGAGCCCGACCGGCAGCTGCGAGGAGGACGACGAAGAGGACGAGTTCATCGACATGGAGGACTGCCCGAGCGACGAAGAGAACATGCACCACAATGCGTGCTGAGTGCCAAACTGCGCCCCTTGCAGATATCCCGAAGGACCTCCCCGAACGGTTGCAATTGTACCAGTGATTTGAATACGCGTATTTAATCAGGAACCCCGGGTGGGCGATTAGGAGAAGGACATTCGCTCAATCGGAAACCGAAAATAAGCGAATAGAACGATCCCGCGGGTTTTGTACAGTCGATTGTGTAGATACACAGTGAAACCACTACCACTACTAGAGGGTCGGACTAGGGCGTTACGACTAGGATTTAGGGTGTAAAGTAAGTTGAGGGCACACCGAAGCAAAACCACTGACACGAGGCTACCGACGAGTCGCGAGAAGGAGAATCGCGCCGTATTCCGCTCCCTAGTGTTCTCCCGTTCCTAGACATTTTAAGCACTTTGGCCGCCCGGTCCGGGTACCCGTGCGTACCCGGCCCCCGGGGAGGAATTTGTAAATTATCAGATTATTTAACAAACGATAGCTACTAATCGGATGTAAGGCGATTCGCGCGTAATGGTTTAATAAAAGCTAGAAAATTATCATAACAAACGGCTTTCGCGGGAACGGCCTGCTGTATTAAGGGGAAGTCGCAGGGCATCATCGGTGCTCGACAAGGATGTGTTGGGATGGTATCCGAATCTTGGTTTGTGTTTTGCGATTGCGTGAACGTTGCGTGAAGGTTCGGTGCCACTCACAAATGCCAACTGTGCCGTCAAATCGATCATCGCTCAAAATCGATCTTGTACTGGAATTCTTCTTCGTCTTTGGCACTTGGTCGTGATAAGTGAGTCTTCAAGACTGCTCTATCAACGGGCACGAACGGTACTGGATTTAGGTACCGATTTTCATCGACTTCCAATCCAACGACACGACATTCTTTCATTTATTCGTTGTAATGAACGTCCGTTTTGTTTCGAAAACTAAACTTTGGGCGGATCGAAATGGGCGCAGTCGCGAGGACTTCACGCTCACGAAAACTGTCACCTGCGCACCGCAAAACCGCTTGAGGCACAAATCACTTAGCCTCTCTCGCAACACTTAACGCACCAATCCCGGTGCGTTGAGGTGGGCCGTTTGCCAAAGTGGGATTTCAATTTGGACCATTTACTCTCCTCACTACGCACCATTTTGCGCCGGGTTTCGTTTCGCCCCGCCGCTCCGATTAGCTGATTTAGCGGCGGCCAACGTGGCGGACGGTGGACCCATAACGAGCCTCCCCTCCCTCGGTGTGGGTCATTAGTACCGTTTCGTCAACCTCTCCGCTCGGTCCCGGGAGAGACGTTGGGCTGCCGGTGGCGGTATGCATTTAAAAGCGCATTTCATCACGGCCGAGAACCACGGCGCAAAAGCGATCGCCGCCGCCGTGGACCGAAAGCCCTCAGGCGGGCAGGCCAGCGGAGCTCAATTTGGCAGTGCAAAGAAACCATCCATCCGTCCAGAGAGGGTCCAGGATGCATGCGTGAAAACAAAATACATAAACGAAACAACATAAAACGGACGGACGGACGGGGACCGAAACAGCGCCGGTAAACGAACGAAATAAACGCGCAAACCAACAACGCCGCTAAGCAGATCCTTGTTGCGGGAGACCCCGGTGTCCGGTGTCCGATTATCGTCAAGTACGCAGAAGCGATTACCGACACGCACACTGCCTCCACGGGGCCCTGTAAGCATCTCTAATCATCAACACTCGGTCGTTTCGTCGTCGGTTCGGCCACGATAGATTTTCCACTCGACCGCCACCTTTTGCACCTTTTCTTTCCGAGGCTGGTTCTATACCTCGGATAGGTTGTGGTGCGAAAAGCGCGAGGCGCGAGGCGTTTTCCCGCGTATCCCGCGTGCCGTGGTCGGGAAGTGAACCCAACCCGAGCCGGGAAGGAAAACTGTTTTAAGGGGTTATTCTTCCTCCATTATCCACACTTGTTTATACTATGCGAACGAGCCTTTCAAGGGGGGCGGTTCCCGGTCCCCCGTAGCCCCTCGCCCGGCCGGCACCCGTTTTGGCTGTGGTTTGGCAGCAAATTAAATAACCAAACCGGCAAGCCAAAGCTGGCCCGGCTGAGCAGGGTTCCCATTGTTGCTTTCCATCGTTTTTTCGGCGTTTCCGTTCGCACTGCCCTCGGGCGGCCCTGGGGACTGGGTCCTCGAAAAACGGCCTCCTCGGTTTCACTCTCCGGTCGGGTCACTTTCCGGCGATCCGTATTTATGTTTTGCATAAGTAGTGCCTCGCTTTGGGCACTTCAACTCCGATTCCGATTCAACTTGCAGCTCGATTTAAGGAGTTGGAGATGGGAACGAATCGTATTCAATCGTGCGGAAGCAAATGTTGCCTTTTTGTGCAGCATTTTATAAAGTATAATTTTTAGGCTAGTATTTGAATTAATCGGTAGTGGTGGTTGAATTGCTGAACAAATGGTTAAAAAAAGGATGGATGTTCGCCTGATAAAAAGGATGTTTGGGAGTACTGTATTAACTACTCACGATCCAACTTACAAAACTAGAACCAGAATAAAAACGTTGCATTCCAATCGAATCGGATTTAGATTGTTTACAATTATCGTAGCAACTTGCAGATAAAACTTTTCAGTGCATGCTCTCGACATAAAGTTTCCTATGCTCAGAAATTCAGAAATTAAATCACAATCATAAAAAATGTTTTAGCCAACACCAAATGCAATAAAAATGGAGGCTTAAAATTTGCCAATTTGCTCGAAAAGGACGGACGGACTTCTCCCTTCTTGACCACGGACCAACTTTGTCTGGCAGTTTTGCTGCCGGCGGTTGGGCTCAGCGTTTCTGCTCCTCCGCAAAACTTGACAATAGAGAAAGACAAAAAAAAGCAACAGTCCACCGGCACTGGGCAGTCGGACCTTACTCAAACAACGTAATTATACGTTTTAGAGGTCTTTTAAATTATACGTAACACAAAAGTGATAATCATACATTGCGCTGGCTTAACCCACCGGCACCGGTGTTGGGGCCCCGACCAGCCGAATGTCCCCAGGGCGTCCTCCATCGTTAACCCCGAGTGTGGTGTGGGCCGAGTGTCGGCTTATGAGGCTCATCAAACTATGACTTGTTTTCGGTACTCAATTTAATTAACGAGCGCATCGGCGCACTTCATTCGGACGGACGGCAGCGCATGATGGATGGCCAGTGGCGGGGTTTCGATGACTTCCGACCGGGCCCGATTGTCCCTTTCGTCCTGTCTGTCGTCCTGCGCGTCGAGCTCTACCTGCACCGATCGATCATGCGCCGTTTGCCGCGCGTGTGTGCCCGATATTCGTGTGTCAACAACTTCATCATCATTGGCGTCGTCGTCGTCGTCGGCCTCATCGATCGTCGATTACCTGTCGAAACTCAGCACGGGTGCCCAGTAGTCTCTGGGCCGCTCGTTTCCAAAACACAATTTAACCTAATTAAGCTCGATATTGTGCGACCGAAGTACGGCTCGGCGGCGAGAGGGCTCATTATTAACCGGCCGAGGCGAGGTGAGACCAACCAAAAGTCAATTCGGCACAATAATGGCGGATCCCACCCCAACGGCGTCAGCGTCGACAGGGCACGGAAGGAATGTCCGGCCCGGTCCGAAAGAAAACGGAGCAACATAAATGGGCCACATAGTGCACGCTTAATTATTTGCTCATTTGGCCGCTTTCGATTGTCGGACCCGAACCACAGATCACCCGGGATCGATGGGAAACGGTCTGGCGGTATGCCCCGTTCTTTGGACCGTTTTGCGTTGAAAAGTGCATCCTGCTGCGTCGATGCATCTATTCTTCCGTTACAATGGACGATGCTCTCTAGTTTTGTGGCATATAATAGTGGCGAAATGGACTCCCGGTCCGGCCAACAATGGGCTGCAGTAAATTAAATTTCCGCTACCATGGGAATAGCAGGGACCTGTCGGAAGAAACTAAAGCGTATCGCCCAGGTCATGCTCTCGGTCGACAGAGCCATCCCAAGTGTTGGCTTTGGGATGCGGCGAACGAGGTTTTTAAAAGGAGCATTGCCTTGGTGGATGCAAAATACAACCGACCGCACTTTTATCAATTATTTTTCGTGCAATAAAACTCGTGCGCACTTCTTGTGGTACTGCATCATTAACGTGTGCTGTTTCGTATTAGTATTGCTAATGCAATCATCATCGCTCTGCGCCGTTCGAGATCATTAAACGCTTCCAGTGCTCGGTGATGGCTGCTGGCCGGTTGTACCTGTCGCCCACGGTACGTCCAAACGTAGCGGGAATTCCGTGATTGCAGCGTCCTGGCGTAAAACCACAATTATGATGATTTTATTGCGGCACCGTCACAATTATCATAATCGTTTTACATCCCCCGCCGAATCGGATTTTGAAACGGTTCGAACGGAATCGTCGTGCCGCGTCAAGCTGTGTGCAAGGATGTTCACTTGTCGCTCTGTCGCTTGCCGTTGTCGATGAAATTGCCATGTCGGCAAGGACGCGGCGACGACGGTAGCGGTCCAGAGGGACGGCCTGACCGATTATATCCTCTTATTCCGTCTTATCCCCTATCGTGTAAGCCTGAGCCCGGGTGCAGCCGTTCCTTTTCCCCTTATTTTTGTTCGGTTCCGCTGCTACCGATACCGATGGCCATCGGGCAAGATGGCCTTTCGCCTACCGTGCCCGAGTCGTCGACACCTTGGTCAATGTTTGTCGATTTTACGCTTCATCTTCCCATTTTTAATGCAATTAGGAGGAGTAGATTAGGAGAGCTGCATCCTTTCGTCCTTAAACGACACCGACCACGAGACCCCGTCAGCCCTGCAACCGGGGTCGGCCAGAACTTGCTCGTAGTTGCATTTAATAAGATTTAGCCGGCTTTTCTCAACTGAACAATTGTGCACAGATAGGATTAGCCAATTGGCTTGCCAGAAGGATTGACCGTCTAGGCTAGAGACGGCATCTTCTCGGTTTTCCCGTTGCCTCCGGCTGCTGACACTTTCCGCAGCGCATTGCACCGGCTTTGGGAAGAGCATTTTTCGCATCAATACTGCCGTCCGAAGAGGCAAGAAACAGTACGGATAAGTCCCTTTCTTTTGCATTGATTTATGACTTTTAACTACGGTTCGGAGTAACTTGGATTTTTTTTTTCTTTCACCAAATCAGTGCCCCGGAACTCTGGTTCATTTGGCTTTTTATGGGACTTTTTATGACTTTATTTTAAGCAATGCAGAAAGAAAATAGTTCAATGTAATTGACAACAGTAGTACATTTAGTAAGTTAATAAGCAAAAATGTGAGATTGCCAGCGCAAAGAAACTGATTATGGTCATCCTTGTTCATTGATACAAGATCCGATTTGCTACGAATCCACAGCAATAACAGCAATTATCCAAAACCGTACGCCCTACATCACGATTTTACGATTAATTTAGCATTTGGCCGGCCATCAAGGAAATGTGAATTAAGAATATTGAATGTTGAATGTAGTGTCACATTAACCGCCACTTTAAATTATTTTCGACATAGAAAGGAAATATTTCACTCGAAACAACGACGTACGAATTCGCCTTCCGACGGCGAAGTTGGTCACAAAGCCAGAGCGAGTTGTGATTTCAAGGCAAAACCAGAAGAAGAAAAAAAACAAAACTTGTAATTAGTTAAATACAAAATTCGTGTACGACGAAATTAATTTAAACTATACAAAATAGACTACAAAATTTATATTTCGTAGATTCATTTGAATTTGACGTTAGTGAACTTGTTCATCGTGGTGGCGAAAATGTCATCGGCACTTGGTCAGGTCCAAAGTCAGGTTTCAACTTTTTTGATGACCAGAAGAAGAAGAACAAGAACAACAAGAAGAAACAACGCAGTGAAGTGAGGTATTCCTTTTTCCATCTCCGCAGCTTGGCTTCCAGAAAGAAAACAAACCTTTGCTCGATCGCAGGAAAACCATCCGAGAAAGTGTCCCGCGATACAATTAACGAAAGTGTAGGTATGGGTCGTGCGTGAATTAATGCGACTAATCGGTAGTGCTGAGTCAAAACGGGGCGAGAGTACGTTTTGGATGACGAATGTACACTTTCAAAGCAAACACGTCAGTGGCAAACGGGGAGAAACCACCACGGACCATGGACAAAGCACAGTACCGTTCGGGATTGTTCCAGTAGAATTGAATTGCGGGCGTGACAGAGAGGCATAGCGAAGTCCGTTCCTGTTTCTGTGTGGGTCCTGTTTCCATCCGGATTATGGTTTCCCACTGCACACGAACCCCTCCTCGTTACGCATTTGCAGCGACACCGTTTTTCGTTGACGTAGCAGATAAGCACAAGACCAGACCTTCGTGTTCTACGTTGCGTCGTAGTCAGTGTCTTGTTCTTTTTTACCCCCATTTAGCGCTGCCATATCGTGACGCGGATTCATTTTCTACGTATCGGACGCTTGCCCTGGCCAGCGCTAGTGGGTGCTACTAGGTGAAGGATTACTAGCAGGAAGTGGCTGGTCTCGATTCAGTTGCTTTGTAACGGCGCTTATACACAAGTTCATTTGTTGTGTCTGTGTGTGTGTGTGTGTGTTGTCGCAATGTTTTGTGCAAAGAATTGCGTTTTGTTTAAATCGCCCTGTGCCCTGTTCGCGGCAGTGACCCTTTCGCAGCTGTGACGCCTTCCCTTAATTGATACGACGATCGTATTATTTGTGTCACTGGCGAAAATAAGCAATCAAACCTAAGCAGTAAGTTCGCTGCACTTACGCACCAGACCCAGCGATGACGTAAAGCGAGAGTGAGAGGGAACCATTGGTTGTCGATAAACGAAAACTTCCACGAAACGTTCTTACTTCCACGATATCTAGAAAAGGGCATAGTTTGGCATTTCGGAAAGCATTTCCGTGCCTTGCCAACAATGCAACGCATCAGCTGGTCGAAGGTCAGCCGTATTGCAATGGGCCGCTTACCACCTAAGACTGTAAACAACAAAGTAAGCCATGCAGTTTGTGCATGCTTCATGAATCATCCGCGCCCAGATGTTGAGACGAAACGTAAATTCCATCGCTAAATATGGCCTACTGCGTCAGGTGGTCGTTGTGCATCGTACAAAATTGACCAGCTGAAATGTAGAAAATTACGCTTATACTTCATTAGGTGCTGCTGACATGTTACGACTTTCACGCCGCGGCGTTACCAATTACTACATTTATAATTCAAGCCTTTTTACTATTTTACCAAACAGCAGCCCATGAACTCCTGCGCCATCATCCAAGAAGGCTCTTTGTTGTCAATCCTTTTAGCGCGATTGCGATGCACTACTATAAAAAAAATCCAAGTTGGACATTTCGTTGTTCTCCGACTTCCGCTAACTCAACAAAGTGCATTTACCAATCATGCTCGAGAGACGCGCCCTTACTGCGGGCGGTCACTGTTAAGCACCAGGACCAGCATGAATCGAAACGAAATGTACGATTTTGTGGTTCAATGGACAGCGAAGAGGGTTCGTTATCGGAGACCCCAGTTCTGCCTACGGTTCCCTACTTCTCTGGCGTAAAAATTACTCATTCCAGACCCTATTGGACCACGCACGGTTCAATGGACGGTTTCGAATGATTCATTGATAATTGGTTATCATTGCGTTACTGGAAAAAGCATTCCATTACATTGCGGACGAATCCATTTCAGCCGTTGCTTGATTTTGGGAGCAAAATAATAGGTTCTTACTGATCCGGTTGGTGCCATGAAACCGAAAACACCTTTTTCTTTATTCAACTCATATGCAGCTTGGCAAACGAATAGACCCTGACCCTTCTGACTGGCATGACACTGCACGAGTCGCACCCTTGAGATTGTCGTTCGAAAAACGAGGCTATTATCTGTTCGTTAAGGATGCCAAAGGCATTATTGCTGCCGTTTTAAACATTCCGTTGTAGTACCCCTTATCAGTGCATGCAACGGACAGTGTCGTCCAGCGGACGCTTGTTGGCTTAATATTTCTCACTGGATTATCACCGGGTAGCATTCCTTAAACTGATGCACTATTTGTTTGACGGTTTAGTGTCACACTTTCAGCCGGCAGTACTGTAAAAATTGCCACAAGTGATCTGCAGAGGCGGAGGAAAAGTTTCTCTTTGAAATGGCCACCAGGAAAAAAGCTCTCTTAAAGGTGATCGTCCTCGGAGACAGCAGCGTCGGCAAGACGTCACTGATGAATCAGTATGTGAACAAACGGTTCTCCAACCAGTACAAGGCGACGATCGGTGCGGACTTTCTCACGAAGGAAGTGGTGATCGACGAGCGCGTCGTAACGATGCAGGTCCGTTATAAGATGGTACCGTTTACTTGATGGTCAAAATAATAGCGTACTTCTTCAACGTTCCCCCAGATTTGGGATACTGCCGGCCAGGAGCGTTTCCAGTCGCTGGGTGTGGCCTTCTACCGTGGCGCGGACTGCTGCGTGCTGGTGTATGACACGACCGCTCCGAATACGTTCAAAAATCTGGAATCATGGCGAGATGAGTTCTTAATACAAGCGAGTCCCCGCGACCCGGACCACTTCCCGTTCGTAGTCCTCGGTAACAAGATAGATCTGGAAAATCGCGCTGTAAGCATCGCCGTGACCGCAGTTCTGCATTTATTCGTACTAACGCCTCCGAGCGATCGCCTTATTTCAGGTGTCTACAAAGCGCGCCCAGCAGTGGTGCCAGGCGAAGAACGATATTCCATACTTTGAAACATCGGCCAAGGAAGGCATTAATGTGGATCTAGCGTTTCAAACCATCGCCAAAAATGCAATAGCCCAAGAAAGCGAGGTACGTAAATCAGTCGCAAAAAAGTAGGTTGGAACAGTAAAAAGTGTCATGAACATTTCTTTTTCCCTTCTTTCGTGTTTATAGGTTGATCTGTACAACGACTTCCCCGATCAGATCAAACTGAACACTCGCGACAACCGGCCACGAAACGGAGACAACTGTTCGTGCTAATATTATCGAATTAGTAAAATTGACCGTCACCCTCCAAATACACCAGACAGCGCCAGTGTGCCAACACTGGTGTCCGCAATAGCGATAATAGCGTCAACACTAGTAGCTACTGCAACCGCTGCCGTACCAGCGAAGATACTAGCAGTCGTAGCAGCGGCGGTGCTGATCGTGCTACGGAAGACGAAATCTTTCCCAGCCGAAAAAGGACGACTAATTTCCGGAACCACCCGGACAGAGTCGAAACCTATAGTTTGCTATATTCTAATCCGATGTACGATTAGCGTGTTGCTGTAGCTGCTTAACACCAGCGTAAACATGAGTAACGGCAGTGATCATAACATTTCTGACCGTGCTTTTTTCTCTTTCCGCATACCGACGGCGAGCGGTCAAGGAGTCATTTTTCGGCGTTATTTGCATTATCCTATCCATTGCATTCATGTTGCACGCTGCATCAGGCGTTAGACTGTTCAAGCAAGCTCGATGATGATCAGAGGTTAGGCCGTTTCGTTTGCATGTTGCCTTTATTTTATACAAACACAAACTGCTTCCTGAATCATCATTTACAAAAAAAAATGTGTAAAGGCTTATTAGAGCGCAGCCACCGTTCGCAGAGGTTCGCTTGTTGTGCTTGTAACGGTCGCTTCCACCAGACAGCCATTATTAGATAATGCAAACACACCTAATATGGATTGAGCACGCTCCGACGAATGAAAAAGGGTAAACTTTAGTTCGTTTCACTGTTCGGTTGCACACCGGCAGCTACTGCCCACGATTATTGTCTAGAAACGGCAACGGGCAAGTTGTACAGTGGCGTTGGAAGACGATAGGTACTCACCTATCGTACACAATGTTCTGAAAGATTCGCAACGAAGAATCGGTGAGCAAGATCAAATTAAAATCACAAAACCGAGGCGCATTGAACCGTACGATACAAAACAGTTGACTTGCACCGAACAAGTTATGCTCGTCACTAAAATCATAGCAAATTAAGTGGACGATGATGGTGTCTGGCAGGAAGGACATTAGGACATCAATTGAAGTGAACAAAACAATGGAGGGTGAAGAAGAAATGTGTAGAAATAGTAAAGCCGTAATTGATAATTCTATCGAACATTATGCATATACATAAATATTAAAGAAACAAATATTATATCTCCTAGAGAACCGAAACAATATTAGAAAAATGTTTTTTTTCCTGTTTCGTCCTATGAGTCGATTCCACGTGCCGGCAAAGAATCGAAATGCTGGTGGCCACATGTTTACTAAAACCAATTCGTTCCATACTTCTGCGTGCAACCGCGGTTCGCAAGCTAATATTCTAAGTTCTTAGGATTTTCTAACATGTTTTGCAGCAGAATACATTCACATACGGCATTTCGCCGGATTCGGGTGGGAGTGCAATTAAAAAATCTCAATCAGAAAAGCAAAATGCCGTACTTGCACCGTCATGATTCCGAATAGGTAGTGAAAGCAGGGCAAGCAGAATTGTCTCAGCGCTCCTGGCAAAACGAATCTCGGAGGAAGCTTCGTTTTGGCGACGGACAAACATTCGTAAACTTTTTAGCTATGAAAAACGAAAACGTGATCGGGTAAGATGATGCCGTGTTGGGTACAGATAAACAAAACAAACATTGTAAATGTGGCAGATTTAACGATAAAAACAATAAACCTTTATGATAAATGATGCATTTCTTTTCTTATGAGTCACGCTTTAATTACGACAAGTTGTTCAACCATTTTTGTCTGCGAAACCAATTCCAATGAGCAAGCAAAAACACAACTCAAACATAATGTTCAAAACCTTCATCGCTGGAACCGGTAAGGCTGGAAATTTCACTCATTTGTCCTTCGGCATTTTCAGCAGCCATTCTCACTCGCTTCGAAGTACGTCCTTTCTGGTTGGGGTGGTGGGTGGTCGGAACAAGTGTTCGGAAATCTGTTAGAAACCCACTAATTGTGCATCCCCGTTACACTTTCAAAACAAAGGACAAAAGGCTACTAAAGAAGGAAAGAAAATTTGATCGGTTGGATAAGGTTTTAATTTGTAAGCAAAGTGTAGTTTCGATGGTAAAGCCGTTACCAGAATCGTCCGAAGTTGGGTGATTAGCCTCCAAAACTGAGGCAATACTGCAAATCGAATGAATATATTATTATATTTGATGATTATAACTTGATGATTATTGTGATACACGATCATTATTCCTTGAGACAAACTGATATAGATGTGATCTACATGGTTAAATACTAATTAGATAACTAATGGAAAGAATTATAAAAAGTATCTGAAACTATCTGAGGACGATCTTTGGCGGCGTACATGAGAATGGAGTATGGAGGCGAAGGGTGAACCACGAGCTCGCGGAACTCTACGGCGAACCTAGTATCCAGAAGGTGGTTAAAGCCGGAAGGATACGCTGGGCAAGGTGGTTAGACCAGGTGGAGCGGGATCTGGCGGAGAGCACTCGGTGTCCCAGGGATTGGAGAGCGGCGGCCAGGGACCGAGACGGAAAGCCAATTATTATTATTATTATTATTATCTGAAACCATCGCAGGATGCGTTGTGTGTCCCCGCTAAGCACACGCGTGCTAGAAATAGTAAGCCAGCGCACTCTGTTGATAGGTGCTGGAGGCTTTGAGGCGATTGCGGATTTGACACTTGGGAGGAAAAAAGTCGAAGACACTTCGATAGTGCGTAGAAAATCGTGTTTTATTGAATGTTTTCAGTGACCAAACTCCATTTGCTGGCGTGATGGACGAAGGCAAGTTGGTAAACGTGCTAAATGGCATACAGAGGGCGAGCGACAAGAATGCGATCTACCGCAATTTGGTCATCATCCGGACGCACTACGTAAACAGTGAAGGAGGAATTATGCTGCTGTCGGCGGGCGGAGGGATCAAGGTGCTGGTTAATTTGCTTACCAAACCTTATGAAAAGGTCATAGAGGTTGTACTGAGCATTCTGGGCAACTGCTGCACGAAAAAAGAGTGTTGCAAACAGGTAAAGTTAGGCAATCTAGGGGGCGAGCGGTGCTACTTTCTTCTGTCCGTCCGCGGAGACGAGGAGAGTGAGCAATGGTTGCGCACGTTTATATTCACAGCTTCAATTCTTCACTTTCTTCGGCTCTGTTTCAGGCTTTCGACTGTGGCATACTGAATCCGTTGATCTCAATCATTTCCAACATTCCCAATGCCAGCATTCAGTGTCGCGGATGTCGGTTGTTGGGCAACCTGGCCCAACATGACCCAATTAGTCACCGAATTGCACGCGACAATGCCACGACGACCGGGTACGCGCTTAGCTCGATCCTATCGGAATCGGAAAACACCGCCGTTTTGATCATGGTAATCCGGGCCATCCGGCAGCTGTGGCGCGAAAAAGCGATCCGCCAAACGCTTCTGGAGCAAGGCTGCATCGGCAAGATAGTGCTGTTACTCGTACGATACGCACAGGTCGAGTGTGATGCGTTGATGCAAGCGGGGTCCGAGGAAAACCCGATTCTTCCCTCGAACGATGGAAACGACGGAGAGAAGGTCGTTCTGAAACATTGGCATGCCCCGGATCGCATGGTGACGAAAGAAAAGTTTAACAATATCGTGCGCAACATGGAACACAGCCAGCTGTGCGATATAGTCGGCTATCAGGTGATTCAGAACTACCGCTGGAAGGATCGGCACGACTTTAAGCTGCCCGAAACGGACGAAACGGTGAAGCTGTTCGACAGTGCGCTCAAATCTCTTCAGATGATCACCACCACCGTGCTGCCGCAGGTGGTGGACGAAATCTACGGTGACACAGGCTCCGGACTCAAGTGCCTGGTGTACCTTTGCGGGGAGAACAGTCCATTCCGTGCGCTTTCATTGAAAGTGGTCTCCAATTTGGCTGCCAATCCCGATGCAATCGATCGACTAACAGCTTGCGGAGTGATCAAAATGGCAGCTGATCTTATCATGTATGCCCGGTTAGGTAAGTTGATCTGATCATCCATCATCTTGTGCCGTCGGCTCACGATCCACTTCCGATTACAGATGAGGCCGAAAAACGTTACTGCATCAACATGATGTGCCTGCTAACAAAAGAGGCGTGCAACCGAGGCCACATCCGACGCAGTGGTGCCCTGCAAGCGTTTATGAAGATCGCCAAGCAGTCCCACGAAAAACGCGAACAAGCGATGATCTTGTACGCGCTGTACCAGTACCGCTTCGATAGCTTAAGCAACGAGATTCTGCTCAGCAACGGCCTCGTCAGCTTTCTCGTGCGCATTCTTAACGGTATCATCGCCGATCGGGAGGTGGCGCACATTCGGCACGACGAGGAATCGGAATCGCAACCAGTGCACACGAGTCTGTTTTCTAAGCGGCGATCGAATTACGCCAAGGCGGGCAAAGTACGGCGCAGTGATCTACTGTTCCACTACAAAAGTGGTAACGGATATCAGCACCATCGGGCCGCGAAACAATCGAAGCTTGATCCGTACTGTTCGGCACCGGAGTCACCCGAAAGTGGGAGCAGCGGGTACGCCAGCACAAGCTATAGTGCGGGAAGAAGTCCATCCACGAGTGTCGGATCTAGTCCACCGCGACTGCCGGAAGATGAAGCGTTTGGAGACGAAGCGGAAATCTACTCGCCGGTGTGCAGTGACCACGAGCAGGAAGATGAACCGGATGACGCGAGCAGCAGGCGGGGAAGCAATGCTACGAAAGGTTCGCCGCGGCTGGGCAGTGGTAACCTTCTCACCGGCGATCCGGAAGAACCACCGGGAGCGATGGAAGACGATGAGCTACAAAGTGAGGAAGTGGAAGCGGTTGCGGAAGATTCAAACGATTTCGATGTCGTGGCGTATCTGATCGAGGACAGCTCCAACGCCAAGTGGTTAGATGCGGCCGACGAGCGGGAAACGTTGCTGGCGGAGGACGACACACATCTCGCGAATGGAAGCGGATGCGTGAAAACGGCACGCAGTTTGGCCAGCACGGGCGATGACTGCTGTATCGACGAGCATGAAATGTTCAAAATCGAGCTCGACATCTCAACGGCGAAAACGTTTGAGAAGTATCCAATGCAGCCGACCCTTACTTTGTTGTGGTCGGTTTCGAAATCCTTCCCGGGGCTGGAGTTCGTACAAAACGACACACTGGAAACGCTGTTAAAAATTTGCAAACAATCGAAGAAACCTCGCGGCCGTGCGTTCCAAACGCTCGCCAACATTCTCAAGCATGTGAACCACTTTTTGCCACTATTGAAACAGGACTTTGTGTTTCGGTTGCACGAAATGAAGGCACCCTATCCGGCGCACGGGGCGCGCTGCTGGAGTTGCGATGAGATGCGTAGCGCGTGTAACGATCTAATGATCCTGTTCGGTTCGGTCGGTGAAACCGGGTACGGGCAGGGTGAGATCGCTCACATCCTGCGGACAGGGGAGCGCGATCTAAAGCTTCGCGTGTCGATCATCGTACTGTTTGTGGTGCGAGACACGCGCCTTCTCCACAAACTGCTGTTCGATTTGCAAGTCCTCCAAGTGGTGATGGACTTCATCCTCGAGGATGCTCCGTCGGCCGGTGCAACGAACGATACCATCGCAGATAGGCAACGGCTGAGTGGAATCGCGTGCTCGGCGATCACGCGAATGGCCCAGAATCTGAACATCTACGGCGAAGAGGAAGACACGGGAACGCCGAGCGAAAAGCTCGAAGCACAGGAATTCGACAACACGCTCACCATCTGCGACGAGTCGGCAACCGTCAACCCCGGGGAGAGAGTAACGTTCCGGGTGCGGAGCACCGCCAACGGACCACAAGAGTCGGTGCTCGTCAGCAAAGCGCTTCTGATCGAGGGCAGCGAAGTGTTTCGCCGGATGTTCGATGGGGACCACTTTATCGAATCGCAAAACAACGAAGTGCACCTGCAGGAACCGATCAGTGCGGACGGTTTGCGCTATTTCTTCTATCTCATCCGCTTGCAAACGGTCAACAAGTTGACGGGAATGGCGCCGCCACCCAAGGTAATCGAAGCGAGTCTCGACGCGCTCAGCTTGGCGCAAAAGTACCTGCTGCCGGCGGTGGAAAAATCGGTCCTCAACATCGTGAAAACTCTACTCAACGACGACTGCGTACTGAACGTGTTCGAGTGGTCCCTGCGCAACTACAACCAAGAGCTGCTGGTCGCCTCGACCTACTACTTCTTGTACGCCGACATCAACGGAGCGGCCAAATGTAAGCTTTACCGCGCGGCGAATCGATCGTCGTATCGCGACGATTGGCGGCGACTGCTCACCGAAACAATCCTTTTCCGCGTGCAACCGAATTCGGAGCAACTTTAAAGCAAATACCGTGAAGCAGTGGCTGAAGCTGGCTGAAAATTCGATCTACACCCAACAGATCGATATCGATGTGTTCAAATGGCTTTGACTATTCGCGTTTGGTAAACTTGCGCTGCCCTCCGTTGCTTTTAGCGATACTTTTGTTTTTCTCGTTACTTTCCTAGTTCTTTACAACTTCGGTGGCCAGCACCCTGAGTGATGCCAGCACCCTGCCCCGACATTCCATTAATTGCAATCATTGCTGACAATGGAATAAGTCTTGTTATTCGTTATACTTTTATTTACCTATATTCCTACTATACGTCTTTCCTTTTCCTTCGAGCAGCCGAGCACCATTTTATATCACTTGTCGAGGTTAAGAGTTTTTTTTGTATATGTTTAACAGGGATTGTATAGCGCAGCTTTAAGTAAATAAACGTAAAAATATGTCTTATGCGATGGTTTATACATGGAAACAGCGATGCCTACGGAGGAGCCACATAGCGGCCGTTCATTCGGTGACCATATTCAAAGATGATTCGTAACTCGCCGAATCCACTACGCGGCAACACGCCTGCGGTCCACGCGATGCTAAGATGGTAAACCTTGTGCGGGTCTAACTCATGTCGGTAACGCCCCAGCTTGATAAACGTGCCGTAATACTTAGGACGCATCGGTCGCCCATGGCTAGGTGAGGGATTTTCAGCTTCCTCCTCGTCGACGGCCGTGAACTGGCCGCTGGTGGAACGTGAGAAATTCTTTTCGAATGCAAGTTTTATGCGATCGGTCCGGAACACGTTTTGCAGGCTGTTGTGATGGCTGAATTTGTAGTGCTGCGTTTGTAGCGATCGATGCTGGGTGTTTACGATTTCATCATCAACAAACGGGGACACCGAGTCAGGTTGACGCTTGCCATGACCGATGGAAAACCGAGACCGTAAGCAATGGAAAAAATCTTCGTGAATACGAAAAATTTGTGGTTCGGGCCGGCCGTCTCTATTGTAGTCGATGACGGAATTAAGTTGCTCGATAACTGCCTCAAGCCATCGGATGAAGGAAAGATTGCAGACCGACGCCTCGTACGGTGATGCGTCCAGTGTCGTGGCCGGGCATACGGTGCGGTGGAATACGATGCCATTTGATTCGAGAACCCTCATCAGCTTGCGCAAGCTGTAGCTTCCCCGTGTTAGTTTTTCCTTTGCTACGCCTTTCAGGAACGCGCCTTTCTTGGACGAGATTTCCACCAAAGGCTCCGTGTCGAGCGTGGCATCGGACAGATTTTCATCGCCGTTCGTCGGGAGTAGTAGCCCGTCATCGCACTCAACGTCGGACGGACAGAAGTCGATACGGTCCGTTAAATCAAACTCGTCCATTAGCTCGATCTGGCAGTTCATTAGCTGTAGATCGTCTATAGCGGTTGCTGCAAATACGTCTGGAACTTCGTTGATCGGCGATGTCATCGTTGCCGTCGTGCCATCATCGATCATCAATTCGTAGCCGTTTGATAAAACATCTATCTTGAGGGAATCGCATAAATCCAACCTTTGGTCTTCGTTATCATTGAACAGTGCCTGCTGCATCACGTCGCTCGACTGAAGTTCACTGCCACCCAAATCGATGTATTCTACGTTTGATCCACCGATCGTGAGGCATTCCGTGGCGATCCCGTACGACAGTACGGGATTCGGTGTTGGTGACGGCTCTTTCGTGACGAACGACTGCAACAGTTTTCCCCAGCGTGCACCGTAACACTGTCTAGCACTGAGCATAGCGGCTACGGTGGCCAGCTTGTGCCAACAGTTCATTGCCACTACCTCGGAATGGCAGGAACAATGAAGTTCAGTATATATCTGCTTACGTCTTACCGCTTTAACGTGATGCCAAACACCACCTTTCGGTTGACCTACGACAAACAGGTCCTCGAAAAGCCGTTGTACCAAAGGGAAGCTGCACTGCAGCTGCTGCTTTCCAAGCGAATTCTTTTCCATCTCCGACACTGCAAGCGTCTCGATCACCGTTTCCTTTATGGGCATTGGTTCAGCCTCGGATTTACACTTCAGTATAAGTTGTATCACCGAGTTTGCATCCTTCACACTGCTGCCCGCTATCGTGCGCAATAGCATTTTCCCATCGGGCTCGTTCGATGACTGAATGAAGCTTCGTAGGCCATTGCTGTGGGTAACACTGTACAGCAGCGATTGGGGAACCGAATGCAGCAGGCGAACTGCAAACGACGAACCATCCGGGGTGTTTTTTTCTCCCCGATTCTTGGGGCATTGCAGTATTGCAAGGCATGAACGGTTTTTACAGTATACCGCACGATTTCCACTAAATAAGCCACACTTTGGACACTTTCGAATTCCACGAAAGGTGCTACGATTGTCCACCTTCACCGACATGGGAAAACCGTAGGATAACCGGAACCGGATCGTTGAATACAAATTGTTCACTCCACAGTTATTTGTTTACGATCGAGAACGCTGGACTGTTCGAAGTCAAGTACTCAACCACGGTGAATAGGCGTAAAATGTCAAACGCGGATAAAGGTAATTTGAGAATTTTGAAGTAACCGTTTTTTGAATTGGTGGGCGCTTCAACATAGTTCGTGGGCTAGGCGAGGGCTCAAATCGTCTTTCGGGTATCGTGTGCAAGAATACATGACATCAACGAGTGTCACTTTTATTTTGTAAATCAATTCAAAAAGATACATACACTGGGCATGTTTCACGTGAGTTAAGAGACATCATTTTCAGCTCCACAGAAATCCAACCACAACTATAACTGGTTTTGCTGATAGTGACATGATTTACATTACATAGTAAGTTCGTCAAAATCCTAACTCTTTCTCAAAATACAACCCTTCATTTCTTTAGAAGCTTGTGCTAGCAGCGTGTGGCATATTCACCACCCGTCGCTTGGGTTGCCAAGAAACAGCACATAAACAAACCACGATTGCGCGTCCGCGCTCGTTGCTAGTGGTGGTGCGTGCCCGTGTCTCCCGGTGTATTGGTGCGCGGTTTTGCATCAACATCAACGTGACATTTGCGGGCAAAGAGCCGTGCTGGCCAAGTGAAAGCACACACCGCTCCGTCGTCGTCGTCGCGGAGTAGTAGGAGAAGAGGTCAACGAACCGACCGGAGGTCTACCTCCCAATCGCGCCAGTGAGTTCTCCGGCCTGCTGCGGCGAGGTGCGAAATGAGCGATGAAGACTTATTGCAGCTAAACCGTGTAGAGTAACGCGCGTACTCCCCGTCTAGGTCCGTAGTACGCAGCAAGTCCGCTGTCGGAAGCGGGCGACTTTAGGAAGGATTAGTTAGTGACTAGCTAGGGGAGCGGACAGCCGATCTGCCGATCGTCGGATTTCGGACCGGAACCTACACACACACACACACACGGCACAAAGAAAGTAATCCACGGCGAGTGCATCGTCGTCGTCGGTGATAATAGCGCACCAAGTGTGCGAAGTGGTCCGCGGGGTGGCATGGTGACGTGCCCGCTCCGCTCTCGGGGGGTGCTCCGTCCGTGCCGTGTTTTCGGTGCGGAAGAAGGTGACGGCGGCGGCGCGCGGTCGTGAATAAATTTGACATTTATTTGTTATTGACCTGTGTGTGCGTGTTGCGCGCGGGGGGAGCCGGAGTGTAGTGCGCGCGCGGGCGAGGAATGTGCACCGTGGTTGCCGTGGCCACCACCACCACCACCCCCCGTCAACCAGCAGCATCGACATCGAGGTCGACGTTGGAGCCGAGCGTCGACGCGAAAGGCCCACAAGCACATACACACACACACACATTCAGCCCCCGAGGTCGGTGCACGTGTGCGAAAAAGTGAGCTCACAATACGACATCGCGCGGCCACCACCGATAGAGACGACGGACGGACAGCGAACGGCGGCTAGCAGCGGAGCGGTGGAGGACAACCGCAACGACCGCCCGACAACGGCAAGGCCTTCTTAGCTCGCACACGGCACCGCACACCCGTTCAAGGCGGCCACAACACCCCACTAGTGTTCCGTCCTTCGCCGAAAGTGACTCGCGAGCGGACTGCTCTCCCTGGCAGTGTTTTTGTTTGTCGACCGTGGATCGGACAGTTACAGTCGGCCTGGACAAAACAACAAACGGAAGCGGAAACGGTGGCGGCGACCCCAGCAGCAGCCCGGTCTGATTATTGTCACCGTCGCGTTATCGACGCAGTGGTCCCCGCCGGCGCATCGCATCGCATCGCACGGGTTGACGGAAAAGGTCAGCCACAACCGTGACGCCACAACGCTGTTGGCGTTTCGGTGCTTTATTAGCCAGAGCGCCAGAGCAGTAGGAACAGGCGAGAGAAAAACCGCGCACGGTCCGCCAGCCGCGGCGAGGCCAATACTAAGTAGTAATAGAAAATGTGCGCTCTCCAACGTACGGCGGGTCCCCGTCATCGTGGCCTCGGCGGCGGCGGCTGCACACCCTAGTTCGTAGTTAAATTGATGCGTAATATTAGCTTCGCCAAATCAGCACGACCAGCGACGACGAGCGACGACGATCTTGCACGGGTGATAGGGTGGTCCGGAGACCCTCCGGTGGTAACCCTTTGCTTGCGCGGTCACCACGGCGCCGCGTGTATGTGTGCCGAGGTCGATTCCGGTGCAAAGTGAAAGTCCACGTTGCCACCAGTGGACGACCCCGTGCGCGCCCACCGATGGTCGTGAGAGGTGATCGATCCCGGTGATCGTGAGATCGTGAGTGCGAATCGTGCGCGCGAATCACACGGACGAGCCGAGCGCGTTCGGGAAGTGCGTTTGACGAGAGAATTTATTGTTTGCGTTTGGTTTTTGCGTTGATCCCACTGATCGGAACTGAGAGAGAGAGAGTGGTAGAGACTAGGGCGCCGAAGGGTGGAAGAAGGGACACATTGGGCTCCCCGTTGGTTTCCTGCTGGACGGGATTTAGGGGCACGGGACGACGCAATGAGTGAGAGCCAAAGGAAGGACAATGACGCAAGAAGAAGTGTTGCTAGCGAATCGGTTGGAAAGCTGCTGCCGGCTGTGCTTTTCCGGTGAAGATCTGAGCTGCAGTCTGTTCCCGGACGACCGCTCCCGGGCGGACCACCACCGCCAGCACCGTCGCCCCCAGGCGGAGGATCGACGCGCTCGGAACGGTGTCGAGGAGGAGGATCGTCGTGAGCAGATCGTCGAGATGATCTTGGAGTGCACCTCGATTCAGGTGAGCATTCTCGGGGTGGTGGGTGCGTGTCCTTGGTGTCCGATCGGTGGCCTCAAACGCCACCAACATGACGCCAGTGTGTCGTTGCCGTTCGGTTGCACACCGACACACGGACACGGCGGGGTGGTGCAGCAGTCACCGAGCGTGTGACTGGCCGGTCCAAGGACGAGCGTGAAGCGCGCGTGAGCGTGCGGCTCGCATTCGACGACGAGGCCAACGAAGGCGAGGCGAGGCGAGCATTCTCTTTGTGTTGTTGCTCGACGATGACGTCCACCGCCGCGCTGACCGACTTCTCTCTTTTCAAACAAACACACACACACGGGCGCGCGCGCACAGCGACGGGTGGCCTCCACACCAAACCAAACCACTGTTGACACCAAACCACTGTCTCGTTTCTCTGGCTCCGTTCGTCGGGCTCGTTTCAGATAACCTTGGAGGAGGACTACCCGGCGAAGGTCTGCGAAAAGTGTGTCGAAACGCTCGACAAGTTTTATCAGTACCGGAGGCGCTGCCTGCTCAACGATCAGATACTGCGTACCGAGCGACTCCGAGGTCACATGAGTGGCAAGGCGGCGGCAGCGGCAAACCATCATCGCCTGCCGCCATCATTCCCGCAGGTAGAAGGGACACAAGCGCTACAAACCCTCCAGCAGCAACCGGCGGCGTTCTGCTCACCGTCGATTAGGATCAAAAGCGAACCGTTGGCGCTTCTGGAACGACCATCTGCTGACCGGGAAGGCGACCGGGACGAGCAGCAGGATGAAGAGGTGGACCCGGAGCGAAGGGGCCGGCGACGAGCGGGAGGGGAGCACGATGGTCCATCGGCAGCACCACCGCCGCCACCGGCGGAGTCGTCTTCGTCGATCCTACGCAGTATATTGTTGCAAACGCGCGATCAATCGATCACTGCCGCCAGCCATCGTTCGTCGCCCAACACGGACTCGGAGTCACCGGCGCGCCAAACACCTCCGCACCCGGCCACGCATGCCTCGCCCGGTGCATCGGCGGGGGCCGCTGGTTCAGAGGAGGACATTAAACCCTCGCTGCTACAGCAGATGCTTCTCCAGCAAGGATCTCCGGCGCGATCTTCGCCACCGAAAGCGCCGTCCATCGCTAGTAGTCCCGTTTCAGCAGCCGTCCTCGAGAGTGCCACAACGACCCCTTCCGCGTTGGGATCCTCTTCGTCGCTCCTGAAACGGATGCTGCTCGATGGTGCCGGCGGAAGTAGTATGGGAGCCGGCCCGTCACTGGAGCCGCTGCCCAGGACGAAGAGTGAACCTCCGACAACGGTCGATTCGCCATCGCCACCCGTCATCGGCGAACCGGGACGGGCCGTGGAGATGGCGGCCAATGAAACGCCGCTCGCCTCGCAGCTTCGGTCCATTCTCCTGCAGCACCGGTCCGTGCTTGCCTCGCACGACGGCCAGGGCACGGAACAGTCTGCCGCCACTGCGACCATCCCGCCCGAGAAGCCCGAAGTGTCGTACGTACGAAGTTTGTTCCTGCGAAATGACGCTTCGGACGACTCTGACGGTGAACCACCGGCAACGGATGATCAGCGGGAGCTGCTCTTGTACGCGATGTTCCACGAGCTCCGCGCACGCCAACAGCAGGCACCCGGGGGGTGCTCCTCGGACGATTCGGACGATTCCGAGGAGCTGCCGCACGACTACCGGATGCCGAGCGTCGTCCGACGCCGGAGCACCGAATCGTCGACCGATTCCCGTGCCAGTAAACGGCGCCGTACGGAGTATCCTTGTCTGCTGTGTGGACGATCGTTTGCCGGCCGCACGAAACTCGTGCTGCACATGCGCACGCACATGATGGACACGGTGGCTGCGGCCGCCGCAGCCGCAACAGTGCCCTCGGCACACTCGCCACATCCTGCGCCTTTGGCGAACGGTGGCGTTGGTGATGACGGTAACCGTTCCCCCACGCTGCGAGTCGCCGCTAACTTCCACAACCACTCGCTGCTTCTGGGTGGCCACCACCCCAGCGGCGGTGGCATTACTGCGGGCGATGGAGCGGCCGGTACCAACGAGGACGAAATTGATCTACTGGAGCGGCGATCGTACGCGTGCTACATTTGCGGGGCCGATCAGAGCAACCTGCAGCAGCTGCGGGAGCATTTGCTGGCGGCTCACCAGGACCGGGTACGGTCCCGCGGGAGGACGCGCGAGCGACCGAAAGCGTCGATCAGCTGCGAGATTTGTGCCCGCCAGTTTCGTAGCCAGTTCGCGTACGGCGAGCACATGCGGACGCACACCGGCGAGCGGCCGTTCCCGTGCGATCAGTGTGATAAGCGATTTCCGCGCCGGTTCCAGCTGCTCGGCCATCTCTACAACGTTCACAAGCAGTCCTGGGTGGCCGACGAATCGAAGGCCAAGTTCGCGAAGAAGTGAACCCCCTACGGCGGGGGGACGTGGGACAGAGCGGGGAGGGGAACAACAATACGAATTTTACCTTTATAACAATATGGGTTTTTGTCCCTGTCGCGCTGTAACAATGCTGTAGTGAATTAGAGAGAATGAAAGAAAACAATGAACTCACAACGGATGTCCGAGACACATACACATTATATCTTATTTTTTCTGTTCTGTTCTGTGTAGTATGATTGTTGAGAGTTATACAAGCAAGAATATACTTATATACATACTATTTTTTAACAAATTCACGCCACGGCTACGGTGCGACGCTTGGCCAAACCTAGACGGCATCCGAAAGAATTCCTAGACGGCTCCGATCAGGGGATCGAGTATTGCGCAGCGCCATCGCGGATCCCCGGAAGATCGGATGACTCACCATACAACGCGAACCGGCCGAAAACTTCCGGATGATATCGACAGCCATTCCTGGAACGCCCAGAGTAAACGCAAAACCCAGATAGAAACAGTTACCAGCGTTCTTTTGCCTTCTTTCTGAGATTACTTCAGTTTATTTGCTGCTCGTTTATGGTGGATTTACAGGACGATTTCCAGGGTTGTGGGGTTAGGGGGTATATTTCAACCTAAAGGTGCGTTTATTTCAATATTCTCATTTTTGTCGCGTTGCTCGCAAAGAACGCCAGGATTTGCAGGAAGGCTTATTTTACGGTTGTCTCTTAAAAAATCAAACGTCTCCTTCATCGCCAAAGAAAATCCTGCCATCTTGTGCACGAATGGTTTTCTTGTTCTACGACGGCACGAAGGGTGCGCAGGGTGCAGGAGCAGGAGAAGAGATAGGTAACCTAACACTAATTTACAAAGTAACGCCATCCAGGAATGCTCCGCCGGTCTGCTGCTGGTAAACCTCGATGGTGTCCCCTTCCTCCATCTCCAGCGTCGTCGGCGTGTCGTTCTCGTTGATAGGCTGGCCATCAAAGCGGAAGCGCACGACCTGCATCGACAGGCCTGCCCGGTCGCAGTAGGCGTTCATCAGTTTTCGCAGCGGCGTATGTTTTTTTATCTTGAACTGCACCACGGCGTTGTCCTGCCCGAGCACCTTCAGATTGATGTGCTCCGACTCGCCTCCTTTGTTATCCTTCTTTTCGTCGGCCATGTTTTACGTTAGCGTGGTGATAGCTTTTCGGAGCCGATGATGCGGATTTGTTGCAAATAAATGCGAAAACTTGGCTAGGCACGTTTCGTCAAGCACGGCACAATTTCTCGAATGGGGTACGCTACCTTTTGACGTTTCGCTCGCTCTAAGCGGCGTTTTCACCACCACGGAGTGGTGAAAACGAGAAAATGGCGGCGAATGGTGGTGAATAACTTTTGACAGCCATTAATGAAAGGAAGTTTGTTTTTGTTTCTGCTCATGCAAAATATGGATCTTTCTACACATGCAAAATATGACTCTTTCTGTTCATGTAAAATGTGGCTCTTTTTGTTTATGCAAAATATGGCTAATTCTCAAACGTGGCCTACCTTTTCAACGCTCAACTATGAACGGAACGGGAAACGTCAGTGTCAATCGCGCTTGTAAACAACGGGCCGGGGGGAAAATACCTATTCTCGACAAACCACAAACGTACCGTCGGCGACCTATGTCTGGAGGAGAGCGAACATGGAAAATGGAATATTGTGAGTAGGCGCTGCGCGGGGCTGGGTAAACTTAAAGGTTGTTAAATGTTCGGTCTATTCGCCGTAGCTCCCTGGAATACTTTTGTCGGCTTTGCGCCTCGGAAGGAGTGATCATACATCCACTGTTTCCGCCAGGCGATGATGACCCGAAGCTCGAGCTGGTTCGTATGATCGAGGTCCTGACTTCGGTGCAGCTGACCCGCCCCGCGGATGCCGGGGCCGTAATCTGTGACAAGTGCTTGCAAATGCTCGATGTGTTCTGTCAGTTTCGCGAGGAGTGCCTACGGCAGGATGTGTTGATCCGCACAAAACGGACACTAATCGAAGAGGAGCTAGCAAGACAGCATCACCACCAGCAGCACGAGCTAGTGTTCGGAACGGTCCAGGAACCGTTTCCACAGCAGCTCGACCCAACGGTGAGCGTGAAGCTGGAAGATGATAATGAGACTGACAATACGCTGCGGCCTGTGATAGAAACGGGGGATCAGACCAGCCAATTCACTATTCCGCTAGTTATAGATGTACAGAAGCGTGAGGAAGAGTTCGTCCTGCAGGAGGAATCCGAACAGGCTTCGGTTGACGCCGAGGAGGAACAGGACGACGGTGCTCCGGATCCGAGCTCCAATACTAGTCTTTTACAGAAAACGTACACGGCTCCGGGAATAGCGCTTTTCTCAGAGGCAGGAGGCCTATCCATCTCGGTGCAAGTAAACCAGATGTCACTCGGAGATATGAAGGAATTGACGAATCCCAGGTGTGATATGGCGACGTCTTTCGCCGGTGGTCGAAGAGGAAGTAAATTATGTTCCAAAAAGGTGCGGCCACCTTTCGATGCTTGCCAGGAAACGATCAGCGTGCCGAGCGAATACGAAGATCAGCAGCATGTTGCGGACAGGAGCGGTAAACGGTGCTCGCTGGCTTGCGATCCGTGCCAGATGCGGTTCACCAAGTCGTACAACCTGAAGCGTCACATGTACGAGGTGCACGGCGAATTGGCGCCGGGCCTGACCGTGACCGAATGTGAGCATTGCGGTGAACGTTTTCTTCGAGGGTACACTCTCAACCGACACATTGCCAAGATGCATCGAAATAAGAAGAAACTAAAGGTCTTAGCTATTAAGAGGAAATCGTAGGTCTGCCAGGCCGGGGTCAGGGTGTACTTCTAGCAGAGTGTGAAACCGAGGACCACCGATGAGTAAAGGCGCCCGGTAGCAGCAGCGAATGTGATCAACCATTTTTGGACGTTTCTTTACGGAAGCTTATGGTGACAATTTTGCTCGTCGGTGACCTTTGAGAACAGATACCAGCCTTTTAACGAGGCGCCAAACTGAGTCATTAGCAATAAGCGTAAGACATGTTCATTTTATTTGTACTAGTATTAACTTTGAGCGAAGCCAGATACGAAAGAACAATTAGGGCAGGTTCTCGAAGTACAGAATTTGTATGTAAGTAATACAACACACAATGATTTCAAAATATATTTATTCAAAACATTCAAAAATGATCGTTTTTATTTTTGTGTTCACCTAAGTTTTTTATGCAAATTTCAGTTAATGTGTTAAGTTCGCTTGCCAATGATCCCACAGCACAAGAGCTTAAACAAGGAGTTGCAACTGACGCATAATGTCTAATAGAGTAGAAAGATCGGTATTTAGGCAGAGACTGGCTACAACCAACTTGCTTTTCAGATGCACAGAGCTAGCTCAGATGTACCATAACTAAATATAAGCACATGGATTTCTGCCATAAGTATAACAATCATGTTATCCATTAAAGGGTGGTGAAAAATTGCATTCCTGCCTATCCGGCCTTACCACAGAGACCAGTGTCGGCGGAACACCACAAGGTTTTCCCGTATGCAGAGCAACATTTAAAACAATAAATTGAAAACCTAACTTACCAATATTTCGGAACTTTGTTCCGAAAATCAACCTTAGGCAGTTTATGCGGTAGGCTATTAAGCAATTAAAACGAAACGAGGTTTTTGTTTGAGAACAGTTAGGCTCGCAAGTCCCATCAACTGTAAGGTCGACCTGATTTCTTATCTCGAAAAGTGACTACAATCTGGAGAGATGTTTACATGAACATTTGTTAGTTGGAGGAAAATAGCAGGCATTTTATTCGTTCATTTGACTTAGAATCCAGTCCATGTAAGGGCCAATGTAGGTGTACACATCGGGATAGGTATGAGTGCATTCCTTGGGACCGTACGATAGTAGTCCGTGCATCACATATCGGTTATCGTCCTGCAGTTTCTGCACCGTCTGCAACGTTGCAGCCGATTTCGGGAAACGACATGCTGCGGAATGTGCATCCTGCTTGAGGCAAATCTGACGGAAGGTTTTTTCCAACGTGATCGAATGTTGCGTATAGTTCGCCTGACACTCGACCGAGTCGACGACTTCTCGTTGCGACCGGAGAAGGGTGTTGCCACCAATCGGCCACGCGGTGAGCGTATAGCTTGTCGGTTTGTGGCTACGCAGGTTGTTGGTGACCGGGAGGCAGATCGGTTTAACGTTGCTCTGCGTGATGATGGCTTTTTCGCGCAGTCGCAGCAGAGCTATATCGTTGGCATACTTTGGTTTGTTGAAGTCCTGGTGGACGATCGCTGATTCGATGCGAAGGACTTGCGTTGGTGGTGCGCATTCCTGCTGCCCGTTCACCGTTGCACAGTCCCTTGATGTAGAGAGATCGTAATCACCAAATCGTGCAGCGGTTCTGAAACGAACAGGAACAGATGGCGATTCGGTAAACGTTCTACTATTCATTTGCCGTTTGTCTGGTAATGCTTACAGTCTGTAGCGTCTCGGAAGGCTGTTGACACAGTGGCCGGCCGTTAATACATATCGGTCACTAATTAAGGTTGCGTGACAAAGGGTTTGCCTTTCGCGCTCTCCTTCCACTACGTACTCGAGTAGACCCATCCAAGGGTATCCCAAAAATACCTGTCTGTCAAATTCGGGGGTATTTACGTAGCGATTTGTACCACAGACATCCAGGTTTAAAAGACGAAGTTTGGGGTTTCGGTCCACGCTCGTGTGAACCGGAACGCCACTGGGACCTGCAATAGCATGTCGTATATTCTTCTGGATCCAGCTTAGGTACTTCGCCACATCGGTAAACACTGTGTACTGGTTCGGGTCACATACGGCCTCCTGACCACGAAGGGGTATGAACGACACGAGACCCCGAATGTACCACACATCGGCGTAGTTGAAAACCATGCCACCACCGCTGTCCCCGTTGCAGGCACTCACTCCATCGCGATTCCCGGCACAGTACATCTCCGGCTTCACCTTGAAGCTGAACGCATCGGGATTGCTGTTAATGCACGTGTAACTGTCAACGACCGGAATTTCCGCATCTTTAAGGTAATCCGACACGACATCTTTCTCGTTGAAGCCGAACCCAACGATGAACCCTTTCATTCCCACGATCGACTGCAGATTGGTATCCCGGTCCCACAGGCAAACCGGCTGAATGTAGTCTGAGTAGGTGATATCCGTAGCTAGTTTGATTAGGGCAATGTCGTTCGCAAAATCGTTGATGTCAAAATCTGGATGCGGAATCAGCTGATGTGCTTCGTGCTCCTGTCCTCGTTTATCGGCTTTTAAAAACCGGTTACGACCAACCTGCACCGACAGCCTCTCCACCGCGACCAAACCGTTCGGCGTTACCAAGCAGTGTGCAGCTAGAAATGGTAGAGCGAATCAGCTTCACGTAAAATGCTTTTAAGGAATACGGGAAAAAAACTCCCGTTTACTAAACAGGTTTCTTCTTCACGCAATCGAAACTTACCCGTGAGGATGGTGTTCTGGTCTAGAACCGATCCGCCGCAGATGTATTCGAACGACCTGACTTTACTTTCAAACAAGGCTGCATGCCAGGGCCAGTAGCCTGGCTTAGCTTCCTGGCCATTGTGGATGAGAAACATTTTGTCCACTTGTCGTCTGCCGCAGGTTTGTCCCGTACCCGGTGCTATCAGTAGCACCAGTGTGCCGAATGCTGCTATTGCGTAGCTCCAACACCGAGCCATGCTAATAAACGATAACCTTTTTGACTCACAAGTATGCCACAATACGTAAGGCAGCGGGATCACGGAATTCCCAAACTCGCTACCAAGGTAAACACTACGTCCGAAATGAAAGACGCTCGCGGACCGATCCGGACTCGTTGGGTTGTTGACCACAACTGAAACCGGTTGGGTGTGTAATCCTCGTTCAGGCCGCTAAGGTTGTTGCTGCGGTGTTCATCACTTCTAAGATCGACGATCGTCGTAATCTCTGAAGTCTTCGTCGAATGTTTCTTTCTCACTCTCAGATTGGAAAACTGGAAGTTAAACATAATCGTGTGCAAGACTGTACGGCCGTAATTATCATGTTAAAATGAATGCTTCCAACAACGCTACAGGGGTTATATGTAGCAGAATACCGCGTGACAGCAAAATATAAAACTATACAGCACTGGTTCACCGCCGTTCGTAGTGTTCATGTATGTGGAAGATTATCATAGAGCTGAATTGAATATTCAATCGCAAGAGCTCCTCGCGAACGGTTGGTCCTTTGAAGAGTGGTGCGTTCGAACAATTGCAGTAGCCGTTGCCTTTGGTCTAGTAAAATCGAAGCGATGACTTCGCTAACGACCTGTCGTACGGGCCACCAGCGTAGAAGCAGCCAGGTAGCTACCAAGGAGTTCATCCGGACGGTACACCTGTCTCTGACTCTCGAGAAGACGGAGACACCGTCATTAGCAGCCACAGAGCGGCGCGCCAGCACGCGGGCGTTGACATCGGCTTCTGGGTGGATTGCAAGTCGAAGGAGACCATCCGCTGCCGATCCGATGTGGTGAAAAGGACCGACCGAGCGACGTGGGTCCGGAGGACTCTGATGCGGAACTAGCCGATACCAGCGGTGGGTTCGTCGCGTTATTCCTGATGTTGCGCGTTGGGTCTACATGTGGACTTCCAGTTGTCCCAGGTGTTCTCGGGCCATGGACTTTTCCGAGACTACCCACAAGGCGATCCCCTAACTGCACCTGGTGCCCTGTGGACCGCGCAGTTAGCGTAACACGTTATGTAAAACAACATAAATACGACAAATCCAAAGACCGAAGGAAAGATAACTCTTACTTTTCCCTTTTTCTCCTATTGCAGCTAATTCTATCATACGTAGGAGTAATTATCGCCACACTTTGAGGTATTCTGTCTCAGGAACTTTGCATAAGAAATCTCAATAAAGATCTGATACTGATGCAAAAGATAGGTCCATGTAAAATTCATCCTGAAATTACGTCACAGACTTGGAGATAACAATAATTCAATTACCAGATTTGGTATATTTAACACAAAAGCACAATTCAGTTTTCAATCAAAACATATTGGAAATATCTGAAAACCTAAAATTCGTGAACCATACTCTAGCTTCATAAAAGTTAAGCTTCTAACAAGTTAATCAGAATGTGGGATTCCATCAACACGGCTTGGAAATGGATTACCAATTCTAGGAACTCAGAGTTGTGTTCTGATTGCGAACAAACAAATCGGTACTTTTCGGAAGTATTGTGGTACCAATAACAAAAATGCACTTGCACTCTTCTCAATGGCATTGACAATTTTTAAGAATCGTTTTGATCTACCTTCACTTAAAAGCTAGCCATAGCAGATCATTAAGAAGAACCAAACGTCGAGGGACATCTTATTTGATGTTGGCTTCTGTTAAACAATGCCTAACGCTGCTATTGCAGAGCTCCAACAGCGAGCCATGCTGACAATCGATAAACTTTTTTACTTAAAAGTGTACCGCAGTACGTAAAGCGAAAGGATCACGAAATTCCTGAACCGCCTATCAAGGTTAACGAAGCGTCCGAAATGAAACTCGCGAACCAATTGGGTTGTTGATCACAACTGAAACCGGTTGAGAACCTAATCCTCGTTCAAGCAGCTAAAGTTGTTGCTGCGGTGTTCATCACTTCTCTCATTCTCTCTCTGATTGGCAAAATGGAAGTTGAACATAATCGTTTGCGTTAATTATCATAATAACCGGCCAATCACTCAACAACATATCACTCACATCAACATACGAATGCGGAAGACGATCGACGATCGTTGAATTGCATTGAATCGAGTTGAACAGTTCCGTTTTTATAAGTGACACAAAAATCAACACCCGTTGCTTAGGACAGGTAGTCACTAGGTTTGCTGATAAAACAGTACTGAGCATACACTGAATTGTTTTTTTTTAAAACCTTACAACGCATTTATGCACTCCTAATATGCTGTACTTTTTTACTTATTATCAGCTCAAACTGTCGTTGTTGAAACACGTAATGGCGCTGATGATGCACATGATATTTTCCCAGCTATCTTAGGAAGCAATAGAAAAAAATAAATCATTATCAATGTTGAAATTCACACTGTTCCAACACTCTGCGAGGAGCTTGTACCGTTTTACATATCTAAAAGAAATTTAAAAATGTGGTTTAATTTTTATCTTTCGTGTTTATAGCTTTCTTATTGAAATGCAAACGTAACGCGAAAATGTTTAGTTTAGTTTAGTGAAAATATAACATTTTTCAAACCGGCTTCATCTACGGAGTCGACATGCAATAGTACGGACATAAGCGCGCCATTGACTGCTGATGACTCCTGTGACTAGCATTTCACACAAATACTCGACCCCAGGGCTTCGTTACATTATAAACCGAGATTTCGACCCGACGACCCGACAAGGACTCCACTAATCGCGGGCTGAAACGACGGGGAAGAAGTCGCACGATCTTTAAGACAGGCCAGTCATCGACCAGATAATCTCCGTGTTCTTGATATAATTACGGAACATCCCACGGGAGGTTCGTTGAGGTGTCCGTAAAGTGGTATGTAAATAGATGCTGCAAATCAACACCAACGAATGGAGCGGTTTCGGCGTGATGGCTTCGGCGTCCTTCGCGCACCCCTCCCGAAGAACACGCGGAACGGGGCTGGTGGCAGAGATTGGTTCGCACCTCCATTACACTTCTAATTACGCGGGAAAATTTTATGTAAATTTATTCTTCGCACCCTCGCTAGCACTGGCACTCAGGCTGGTCGGCGAGCGGGTTCTAGAAGACGGTAAAGTGGTGCCGATTTTCCCGTAACGAGTGCCGTCGGTTGGTTAGCTGAAGATCAAACAGACTCAGTGATTCACAAACACCGGCGATGGATGGGTTGAGGTCGGCCTTGGGACGGTTTGCCGGTCTTCCACGACGATTCCGACGGATCGTCGTTTGGGAAGAAGAAAAAACAAAAACGACGGGAACAGCGAAGCACGTCCTTCCGGCCATTACGCTGATGCTGTTAATAAATCGATTTATTACAGCGACAATTTATCACTCCAGAGGCAAATAAGGTTTGTCTTTGCCGAACGCTGGCTGCTGCAAATTGCACCCAAGATGAATACGGATTGTGGCCGTATCCTGGCCGCATGTGTTAGCCGAGCCGGTCCTGTTGCTTCACACATTGCGGTAGTTAATGGAATCGAGAATCGATTACACTATGAGAGGTTCGCCTGCGGTTGATGGTGAGTTTCGCATACAGTGTAATTAATCTCCATTACAATAAATCTAAACTGTTTTTGCAACTGTTATGATTTTTTATAAATTTGACAAATGGTGTTAAACGTGCTCCGTATGAAATTTAAAACCTTGTAATATGTTAGTTAACATACCATAAAAAAGATGCAAATGAAATCGTAACGCTTTACGGTAATCTAAAACTCGTATGTAATTTTTCATTTAGTAAAATTTGGTTTAAAATCATAAAATATAGATATATTGACCACTGTTTGATACACTTGTTTCGGATGAGACCGCCTCATTCATTTTTCCTGCTCGTTAATGTAAACATTATTACTACTTGATATTGACGGCATTGCTCCCTAACGTGCATCGGTGGTTGATTTTACACTGTCTATGCCGACGAAGTAAGGCCGGCGAATGCAATATCGTTCGCAGGCTCTCATCGTTAGTTATGCACGGCTGTTTTTACCTTCCAATGATTTACTTCACTAAGCTTTGGCCACTCACATACGTTTTTTCAAAGGTGTGCTGCATGGATGGAGGAAACGAGGAGACTGGGAAAAATGTTATAAATAATGAAGACGGTGACAGGCGAGACTAATGATCTTGTCATTCGGGGCACGAAATCGTGCCGTAAATGCATATTATCCCGACACCGTTGACACTCCAGGCTCCCCGGACGGATAATCCTTTATCTGCCGACGGAACGATTGCGATGCTTCGAAGACATCAAAGTCAACCAGCATCTGAGCTGAGTTTCTGGCACACTTGAAACAACAACGGACAAGTACGAAAGAACGGTGCAGCTCGAATGCTGTGCGGACAGTGGCATTTAAAGGAAAATGATGAGCAATGATTAGAGCAAGTAACAACCTCCGCTTTCTGGCGCGATTATTGGCCCCATCATTCGGTGGGCACGGACTTCCGCGGGGTGCTGCTCCCAAGAAGTTCAATTCTTCCAAGAAGTCCCTATCCGCTCGAATGCAATTTTCTTTCACAGATTGGACGTGGCTGCCGCGGGGGCCTATGTCCCTGTCCGACTTGCTGTCTGTCTGTTCTTGCCGACCAAATCTTCGTCCTTGGTTTTGAAGTCTATACTGGAAAGTTCGTAATCTTTTAATCATTCATCGTTCCGATCGCGTTCGCCGGCCCCGTCCCGTTGCCGTCAATTTTCCCGGCGTCTTCTGCTGCTGCTGCTGCTGCTTCGAGCATAAACCTTTTGCTGTGACACTTGGCGCCATCATTTCTACTTCTCACAGCAATCTTGTTTTCTTTTTTTTTTTGGTAACCAAGCTTAGCCCACGCTCCGCTCTTTGATTGCAATATGCTGCGAGGCGGTCATCCCGGGAGATCAGAAACGAAGATAATCTTTTGTCCGGCTTTTCATCGTTTCGGCAAAGCTTAAGCTTTCAATTGTCCGATTTCGATTGGGTAATGGGGAAGGAGCAGAACGAGCCGGCCACTGAGTTGCCGTGGCCTAGAAGCAGCGGGGATGGAAGGGGTTTGTGCAGGCCGCGGTGGCCGGATAAGAATTGCCCTGAAACGGCTTAGATTGAGTGGAAAAGCTGCTTTACGCCGGCGGAAGACATCCATTGGGAGGGCATGTTTCTGAGACTAATCTCGATCGAGGCTATTCGATTCGGCCACTCTGTCGTCGGTTTTGCCGTTTCGTGCCCTTCCGTCCTCTGGCAGATCGAATTTGTTTTATTTAGATTGCCAAATGTGTTGCTTTAAGCTAGGTTTTGATAGTAGATTTTTAAGTAAATATGTCTATTAAATTAAAATTTAACTGATTTGCATCTACCACCGTAGCATGTTCGTGATCATACGTGACCGTTTGTCAAACCAAAATGTATCCAAATCCATGTGAGTTTCCCATACGATTTAAAAAAAAGAAACTCACAATAGCTGCCAATTCTCAAAAGAACGTCACGTCATCGAACGAATAGAACTGTTTCGAGTTCGAGGTAGAATTAAGATCAAAACGTTAAATCCCCGTGATGTTCAACGTATCTGTGCGACTTTTATCTGAGTCCTGTTTGCCCACTCCTTGCCGTCAAAATATGGTGCTTAATCAACTAAAGGCTTAATTGGCCATTAAACCGTAATAACATTACATTTTATTTAAATTCCAAATGCCCAAAGGAGGTTGGTAATTGCTCAACTATCAAGCCCTTTCCATTCATTAAGCCCTTCGTTTCAGACTTATAAGGTAGTGCACATTCTTTCTGCATAGTTGTGTCACGTATTTACAATCTGTCGTCTTTTTCAAGGATGTCTAACCACACGCTCCCAGTTAAGCTCCCAGCTTTGTGGGACGGACATAATTAAACACAGATGAGATTTTCATTTCGTCTGCCCATACCCACACAGAAGGTCCAACTTTGTCCGGCGCAGTCGGTATGCCGTTTCGGTAGTTGCTTTCCGTCTGTTGCACAGTGTGGCAAGAGTGGGTGGCAAGTCACCTGTAAAACCAACATTTGAAGGGCTAATGGGCCCTGTACAGCATCTCCTTTTGACACACACTAAACCGGGGGTGAACCTCATGCGCCACACTTTTGCGCTTCCTGCAACGGCACATGCCACCCAAGTTGGGCGGGTTTACTGCAGCTCTGGGTTGAGGTGCATTAAATTAAAATCAGATTAATAAATGCTTCCCCATTGTGTACCCCGGCACGACCGGCGACCGGTGGACCGAAAGCCACAGGGTGCACCCATTCATCAGCAGTCCCTACGCCCTTTGTGACGAAAGCATCTTCAGACCTTGATCCTTGCTGACGGAATCAGTGTGCGGATGCTTTTATAGTCTTGCATTCTAATTTCATGCATTCCTGACGAGCTCGGACTATTACGTGCGTTTGATGCCTCAACTGCCGCTCTACACTGTGTGTGGTGGTGAGTAACTCGAGCATGCCCGCAGCATTTTAAATGGCAAAATGATTCCCTCGGAGCATATGAGCAATGTGAGGTAAGTTTCCTTAGGGAGAGTTTCGGTGCCGGAAAGATAAATCTTTGAAGCAGAAACGGGCACCGCTGCTGCTGCCGGCGCTGCAGCACTTCACTATTTACGTTGACGTTGAGTGATGAGATTCTCTTGTGGTCGAAAAATGAAGCTCCATAAAGCACTAGTTTTGCCGGTAGTAATTTCGCTTCATAATGCTTCGTCAGATACGTTAATGCGTCTCAACTGCGAACCCTGTTCATCTCGAAGCCTTATCTAAATCAACCATGATGCTATAATCGGGTCAGATTATACTGTGGTAACATATTAGAGACTAGCATTTGCTGCTTTCTCGTGTTTGTATTTCAAAAATGCTGTCAGAATAAGATTTCAAATAGCTTATGGTTCACTGCTACAACGCATAGTGCGTTAAATATCTACCGAAAGGAAGATACGAAATTGAGCACAAATGAGTTTTAATCTTTGTTCTCATATGTGTTGTAACAATTCCATTCCATTAATTGGCAATAAACAGCCAGCGCGACGAAACTCGTTTGCGTTGAACTTTCTTCATTTGCTCAATGGATGGCCTCCAGGACGCTTCTAGGTATGTGAAGAAAATCGCTACAAAGTCCCCATCACGACGCCCATATTTCTAATTGTTCGAGAAAGCAAATGTACCTGTTAATATTAATGCCCGCACGTCGGTAAGGCCGGTAGTACCGGTACTTTGGGTAGTGCGAATGATTCAAATGTGTTTCGGTTCGCCGAAAAAAGGACGAAGGGCCAGCCATAAAAAATTGACATTTGACATCGCCGTATCCGGCAGCCCAACACACGCCGACGGATGGAACTGCGGGAGCGCAAAAAATGGCATAATTTAATTCCATTTCGCTCAACATACGAACTGTGCTTCTGACGGAATAATTTATAATGATGAAGTTACCTTAGCCCGGCGGGCTCACGTGTTACAGAAACTCCGACCGTGCCCGACCCGGCCCGACCGTGCGTGTATCCGTATCAGCCAGGGGCGGGGCTCTGGTATTGTTCGACGATTGTTGGTTGGTTCGCGAATCTCTGACCCGCCGGCGTGGCCCAACCGTCACTTTTAATGCATTTTGCTCCATTTTCTTATTTGAAAACAGACCCACCGTTTTTTCTTTCGGCACTTTTCATTTGCGAACGGTTGTGTACTTATCCGAAGTCAAATCTTGTGCCCCGGGGAGGACCGGTCACCACCATGCGTCTCCGTCGTCAGCTCCAGGGTGGGCGCTTTCAAAAACCGAAGACAGGACGCGCTCAACATAAACTGAAAATAGAAAAAAAAAACACAAGGACAGTGTGTACCACCACCGAATGGCCAGCGCGTTGACAAATGGAACGAAATAATTCATTCGCACAAGATGGAACAGATTAGCGATTAACTAATGGAAATTAATAGACAACTTTAAGTGTTTGCGTTCGGCCGCCAGGAAGCGTGGCACGGCAACGGCATGGCATTAGGGTGCCCATCTGGCCCCCGTTCCCACGTGCTGGTGTGGCCAAAGTTTGCGTTTATGTCGCGGCTTATCAAAACAAAATGGTTCATCTTTTATTTGGTTGTTTTTTTTCTCTACTGGCTGGCCTGGCTGCTTGGGCCTGCGGCAGATTTCGTTGGCTCGGCCGCCGGTGCTCGGGATTGGTTTAATCTGATAAGTGAATAAATAAACAATAAACAACCGATGTTTGGCTCAATTCCGCAAAACCACGGCCCCGAGGCGGCAGTCAGCGGCTCGTTGACCGGTGCTTGTTTTTTGGCCCGGGCCCGGGAAAATGGTTCCGTAAATTGTCCGTGCCGCCGAGAAAATGAAATGGACCCGGCCCGGTGCGGTTTTGGGGGTTGCTGCCACGAGCGCTGTTGCTTGTGGCCCCAACGCTACGGGGCAGTGTTTTACGTTGTTTGGTGTTTGAAAAATATTGTCCCATAAATCGTACGGCGCACCTTTGCCGCATCTGCTGCCAAAGAAGGAGAAAAGTTTGGTGGGTGCGACACAGGGACGGCGCAGCAGGGGGAACTCGAAGCCCGGAAGCCACCGATGGCTTCTCGATGTGCTCGAACCGGCGGTTTCATAGATCATCACAAGGAGGAGTGCTTTCAGTTCAGTGGAGTGCTATCAGTCTTGCTTTGCAGGCGAGTAACAGTGTGTGTAGTTAATTTTGTTTAAGAAATGGGAGGAAATTAGGACCCTCTTTGCATTGGCAAACTTGTCCGAAAAATCGTTTCTATCAAATTAAAATCGATTTTATTTTAATTAATGGCAGTTTTTCTTTCATTCAGCATTTGCCGCATCAAACACTAATTCGCTGACTTGAAGTGACTACAACAGGCGAGCCGTTGAGCGTTGTTTATTGGCGCGTTGTTGGCCTCTCAAATTAACGCTCGCGCTCAGCCATACAGCCATTGCTATGAACTGTACTCATTTCCATGCGGCTCCAAATTGATTGCGCCTCGGAAAGAAAGGTGGCACAGCATCTTCTAAGCGCGCTGCATAAACAGAGCTTGTCCAAACCGATTTCCGGCGGGCTGGAAAATGGATGTAGTTCATTTCCACCTTTGGGTCCTTTAATCATCCATAGTCCTTCTCGGGGCCCCCGGACCAGCTGGCTGGCGGGCGAAACTTTGCCGTACTGCGGCGCACAACAGGAGCCTGGTAGTCACCGCAAAGCACACTCCTTACGAGCGCGGCGCATCGAGCTGGCCGCCTTTTAATAGCCCAAACACATCCTTGATCGCCAACTGTTTCCGGGAGTGTTTAGGTAAAATGTTGCGCCGAACCAAACCATCCCCCGTGGCGGAGGGGGGCAGGGTAAACGGAACGGAAGCATAACGTATCGCATGCCGTCTATTTGGGTAAAGTTTTTGTTAAACAAATCATTTCGCACATCGTATCACTTTCCCGAGCGCCGGTGCACCGTTCGCCCGAAAACCGACCGACCAGCCAGAAGATACCGTACCGAATCCCGGTGGCAGTCGGAGGCGGGAGAGTCCGGGAAAATCTTGCAGCTGGAGCCAGGCGCTGGGAAGCAGCGCAATCCTTGGTACGGGATGCCACTGAAGCGGCAGAAAAATGGTTCATCAAAAACCGATAAAATCCTATCACTGTTGGCAGGGGTCATAATTAGCAGAGAAGTTACCGTTCCGCCGTAGACTTATGGCCGGTCGCGGCCGACTGGCTCCATGATCCATAAAATTAGCTGCGGGTACTAGCGGGCTCAGCGCAGGGGCCGGGCGGGCAGGGGCAACAAAATCAACACTCAACCAAAACCTCATCATTGTCGGTGGGCCGGCAGCCCGGGATGTTGGCGGCATGATTGAAACATATTTTAATTTAATTACGAAACTTTTCACTGCACCCTAATGAGCGGCGGTCGGTCGGTCGCGGGCGCCACCGGCCACCGGGTCCGTGTACATTTCTGGCGGGCGGGATGGGGGGACGCGGGTTGTTTTCGCTGCCGACAAGCTGATCCCGTGCCCGAGTGCTATCGAGAGGGAAGCCTTTTGGGTAGGCTGGCCCAAAAATGGGCCAGCCTCCACACCGGGTCCGCCTTGTGGTCGCCCCACTCGGTGGCGGTGGCATCCACCCACTACCACCCAGAACCGTGTTGCGCGACCTCAGCATAACTATACTGTTGCTTCGGCCACACGAATACATGGTCGGACCGACGGTCGGCGGTGGTTAAACAATTGTGTCCTCGCCTCGGGCATTGTTTGATGTTGAATTAATTCGCATCCCTCGACGGTGCAGGTTTCGGTTGTGCCCACCGGCAGCATACAGTATCGCTAAGCTAAGCATAAAGGACACTTCTCGATGGCCAGCACCGAGGTGTTCGAAGCACACTGGTCTAGGCGAGTTATAGCATTGTGAACTTGGTTGTGAAAAAGCAACCCACTCATGAAAGTTTGTCATGCAAAGCCTTTTAAGCGGCATACAGACATTCTGCCCAAAAGCTACTGGCCCTTTTCTTCTTTATGTCCTCCTTCCAAGCGCACCTAGCCCACCGTTTCTTCAACTAGCCGGTAACCATATGTGTGCCACGAACCTGCAGACCACCGCAGAGTGTATGAAAAGGATAAAGAAAAGTGTTGCACAACCGAGTAAGGAAAACTTTTCGAATGAAATTAATTCAGCGCTAAATTGATGCGGGCCCTTCCTGTGGCCATATTTAAACGGCAAAAGTGATTTCATTCACTGGCTGAATGGGCATGCTCATGATTAGGAAAATTTCCTTTCAATGTGTGGCTTTTTAACCCGCCACCGAAGAGTGCCACTAGGCCAAGATGTTTCTACGTGATCGCACACTCATGACAGCTTGAAATCGGGCTACTTTAAGAGGGAACTGGCAATGATACACAATTCCAAACATTGGTGTTGGTGGGTAAAGGCAATCAATATCTATAAATTCTCGAATGGTGAGATATTCAACATAATAGATAAGCAAAAATCGGTCAATTAATCTTAAAAAACGGACATCATGTTACTGCGCTAAATTGTGTGTGATAAATTTATACCAAAAACACAGGGTGTCCAATAAAAAGTCCAATTATTGGAAGGCAAGATAGACAACCGGTTGGTTTATCATACAAAATTGTCAAAATTTGATCTCAAATTATTTGTCGCATCGTACTAAAATGGGTCTTTCAAAAATGTCCTTTAACACAACCCTGATGCTTCAGCGTTAAATAACAATTATGAACCGCGTTCGTTCGACCCAGAGCAGCGGTCCTAACCTTCGGTTGTATTTTATAGACTGTTTCATTATGTCTAAGCACGATTTTAAATGAACGCCAAAAATTCAAATTACAAGCAAACTCCATTTTTCTTTCTGTATTTAACGCTTTGTTATCTTACTTAACAGTACATTTTTACAAAATTACATTCCGGTTAACCGTATGCCAATGATCGAACTTTTAAACGAACACTACGGATCAGCTTTTGCACAGAGTGATTTGCAATCATTTTGGACACTTTCTTTCAATCTTTGGCGAATATTTCAATGGTGTTGGTTGGCTTTACATGTTTTTTCAAGTATGCCTTGGTAAGTGCCCAAAAAGTTTCGATCGGTCTTGCCTGTGGACAATTTGACGGATTCATCTCCTTCGGAACGAACTGGACCCCGTTGGATTGGAACCAAGTAACGTATCCTTGGAGTAATGCACGGATGCTAAATCCGGCCAAAATAGTACCGGGTCTTTATTTTTTCGAATCATAGGCAGTAGGCGTTGATTCAGACATTCGAGGATGTAAATTTCGGATTTCATCGTCTCTGTTGTCACGAACGGTTCGGAATGCTTGCCACACTCGCAAATGGCTTGCCAAACCATTGCCTTTTTTCCGAATTTTTCAGTAAAAATGGATGTATCTGCATCGTCAGCATTCTAGCGATCCAGAACAGTGTAATACTGAGGACCCGGAAGAGTTTTGTAGTCAAATTTGCAATAAGTTTCATCGTCCAAGATGGCGCAAACTCGTTTGTCATGAAGCAATTGATCATACAATTCACGGGCTCTTGATCTAAGGGGTGTAGCTTGTTTTGCACTCCGTTTCGGTTTTTTCTGCTTCTTGTATGTCTTAAGACCTAATCTTACTTTGGCACGATGGACGATACTCGCAGTTGATCCCAGCTTTTTAGCCACATCTCGGACGGAGGCACTTTTCTTACTGGCGTAAACACGCATGACTTTTTGGTCCAAATTTTCATTCACAGGACCCGCTTTTCACCCAAATTTCATTTTATTCTGAAAGCTGCTTTCTTTTTTTAATTTCCTTATTGCGTTTCGAACCGCTCCAATGCTTATTTTTCCTGTTTTGCCAACTGACTCAGTGAAATGTTGGGAAGAGTGCACCATTTGTGCAGAATCTGTTTTCCCTTTTCTGGAGAAATGCTTCGCATTTTCACAAAAGTTCAGGAAACCTGGACGTATGATACACCGTTTTTTAAGTTGAAGTGTATACTAAAAGAATCTGTCGAGTTTGACTCTTTAAACGTCATGTGGAGTGAGTAGTGATCTGTCAAAATCGTGCTTAGACATAATGAAACAGTCTATATACAAAGTTTAACAACCCGTTCGCGGCACATACGTTGCAATCGTCATGACAGTGGCAAATCTCCTTCGAACGGCGACTGTTCTTTGTGACAGCAACTATGTAATCGCATCACACATCACGATGACCACCGTTGCATTGCTGACGGGTGGAGGACCGTCAGTTTGCAACGCTTTCGATTTCGCGCGACAATAAACAGAATAATTATATTTAATCAGCTTAGCGGCTCATTTCCAATGCACGTGACGTGCGTGCGTGTGTGTGTGTGTGCCTGAGCCGGGTCATGGGCGCGCTGGAAACATCGGAGCAATTCATCATCCAAACCAGGGGGTTGGCAAGATGGTGGAAAATTAAACCAACGTGGACAACATGGAAATCGTGGACGTGTGCAATGTTCGTGTCCGTGCGACCCAGAATGTGTGTTCAATTTATTCTAAGTAGCGCCAATGGGAACGGAGAAACACAAATAACGGCAAATTGCTAAGCATTTAAAGGGTAAGTGAAGCCATTAAGCATTTTTAGGCAAGGGTAATGAGCGAATGGCAGATTGTTGAAATTCATAACCGTTATAGCTGAATGCTATGGTTTTATGAAAAAAATAACAATTTTATGGACAACATTATTGGAGCATTCTAAATTCTAGCACAAGCTTATCGGAGATCCCTTCGGAACATTATAATAACAGTAAATCGTTGTTGTGGTCGATAATAACTCTTTCGTTCCTTCCAAAAGCGATAAACAGCATCCCTCCGGAGCCGGTGTGAACGTTAAACTCCGGTGCGTCGGCGAAACGGAGAATTGGTGTGAATATAATTTTGAAGAAAATGTATTAAATTTTCATTCCAATCCAACGCAAAAGCGCGCTCGAGAAATACGCACCAAACACACCAGCGATGAGAGACGGCGAAGGATTTTCCGATTGAAATTTTTTTACAATTTTAATTTATTTCACCTCCTGTACCACGGCGATCCGACGCTTTGGCTTGGATTGGTCCCGGTAGCGGAAAGCCGGTTTCTGGAAAGTCGCGGGCAAGGGAAGATGCTCGCCGGATGGTGGGCTCCGGCCCCGAGGTGATGTGAATCCTACTCATCAGGAGCCGACAGGAGCAGAATTTCTGGCGATGAGCCTTTGATGCGGTGGCCCTCGATTCGGTGGAACCGACAACCCGAACCGAGCCGTGCCGAGCGGTGCCGGAAAAATGGTACACATTTAAAAGCTAATCCTTCGGCAACATTTTACTCATTAAATATGGAAAAGTTAATCATGGGAAAAACTGACTGACACATTAGTAACGGTACGAGAGGTTGAAAGGTTTTAACTCTCGTCCCGTTGCCCCGAAGGGGTGCCGCCGCTACAGCGCTTGCTACGGCCCGAGAAAAAGTCAGATTCCGGTCTTTTTGTGGAGACGGTGAGGTCCAGAATGGGCGGGAACAACAGCAGACACTAAACGGCAAAGGGCAAAGCCGCTAGCCGAAGGGGTTAATTCCTTGATGCCTAGTTTGTGGCTTGGTTTAACATCCTCGCTTCTTTTTTGGGGCCGGATCTGTTTACGAACCTTTCAACTTTGTACCGATCTCAACAGGACAAGCGTCCGGACAGAAGTTCTTGAGGTTCAAACAACGGAAAGTACCGACCGCCGTACTTTTGATTTTGTCCACAAAAACCGGTCCCGGAATACCTGCCACAAACTGTCAGGGCAGAAAGTTCCAGTCGCAAGCTGAATGGTGCCGTGCTCGATTACAAGGACTTGGGTAACCCCAAAAACCGAAAAAATAGTGCAATTGAAGGATCCTTTTGTAGTTACTCTTGGCTTAGGCGAAAGTTCAGAAGTTGTCCAACACTTCTTTCGGGTTTTAGGTGATTCAAAAGGACACATTCATGATGTATTGCAACGGTACTTGGACGCTACGTAAGTCCAACGCAAAGATAATCTCTCGGCGTAGAATTGGTAATTAGAAGCGGCCAAAGATGGAGTTCGGCGATGGAAAAATCCACTAGTTCAGTCAAGAAATGTTCTAAGTTACTGGTTAACAAAAGACGGTAAGATCCACTTCAAAACCAACCATTTTCCTGGTTTTAAGAGAAAGCTTAACGTGGCCTATTATTTTTTATTTATTTTTGAGGAACTATATATGCTCTGTTTATTCCTTACTTTGAAAGAAAGAAAACAAAATAAAGATAAGAGTGACAGTTTAACTTGTTTGATTAAATCCAACGCTGTATTTATACAAGTAGCACAAAGAAGCAACACTAATCATCTACACATCTGTACTGGAGGATCAATAATCATCTTCTGGCCTATTCTAATTGTGTTTAAACATCGACCAGCAATCATGGTCTACCATACTGGGTGCCACATCAAACCTCTCAGCTCTGGAGACGGAGGTGATGATAAAATAATATTATTAGCTAAAATGAATTTATGCTCCCTCGCAGCGTCTGATTCCCGTCGGACGGAGCCGTTCGAATCGGTGCTAGAGTTGCGTTAAGCCGCTCCTGTGCTTTGAACAAACCGAATTAAACGCCATCAACGGACGAAGGATTGGTCGCCTACGAGTAGGTCGTGTCCGCCATCCGGTTTAGAATCGGACGCAACTTATGCGAGCTGTATAATTGCGTCAACTGCGGCCAACAGTGTCCCGGCCAGCACCGTGCAGCTGTCGAAGCGATAGCTTCCAATTATGGTCTCCACATTTTGCCACAATTCTCCAGAGATTGTGCCGGTTGCGAGTTGATTACCGTTCCGAACGAGACCGAAGTAAGGACGAAGTTTACCTGCTGAACCTACCGTATTTCCAAAGTGGCATACGGCACCTGCAGTCCCATAATCGACGGGGCTCGGCGTTGAAATCAAGGGTTAGCTTAACGTCTGGCCACGTACGAGAAATTTGCCACTATGAATAGGTGTTTAATTAAATTTACGATACGGTAGTTCAGGCTCATGATGGTCCAGATGGGACACCTTTGGTCAGAAAATATCCTCGCACTGCCATTGATTGCGTTAAATTGCGAGATGATGAATCGAAAAAAGAAAATCACTCATTTTGTATAAAAAATGGCCGTCTCACATGTAGGTTCTGGTTTGCTCCCCAACTGCTGTACGTGTGAGCATAATGCTCCCACATGCATATGCAAAACGGGTACAATGTGCCTGTCCTGTCGAACGAGCGTGCACCAATTTACATGTAAAATTTAGAAATCAAAGCCGATTTAACGAACATTTGGTGCCGGTCCGAAATGGCGCTGGCGATCGTGGCGCACGGGGCTCGCAGGAAATATGCTCGTCAGCGCGTTGAATGTGTACAGTAATGTGTCAAAATGTCTTCTCTGCCATACGTCAGGACAATGGCACTCGCAGGTGGACATGGAGGTGAATTGGAAATTAATTTGCCTCTCATCAACTGCCACCGACTGACACGGTGGTTGAAATATCGCCGTCATCATCATTTGGCCCGTGTTGTTCCATCGTCGTCGTCGTCGTCGTCATGAGTTGTCAGTCACGCGGCCGAGCATCACATGCGGAACAAGTCCTCGATTACCCCGGTAAAGGTATGGTCCCAACGAGCCCCTGACCCATGCCAGTCCTTCGTGCAGGACATACAGGGCACAGCGAAAGCTCCCGTCCGCTCCTTGCGAAGTTGGAGTTGATTCAATGAATGAATAATTAGTGTTTAATCTTCTGAATTTCAATTACAACTCCGCGCAGTGGGCGTGCAAATGAGTTGTCAGTCACGCGGCCGAGCATCACATGCGGAACAAGTCCTCGATTACCCCGGTAAAGGTATGGTCCCAACGAGCCCCTGACCCATGCCAGTCCTTCGTGCAGGACATACAGGGCACAGCGAAAGCTCCCGTCCGCTCCTTGCGAAGTTGGAGTTGATTCAATGAATGAATAATTAGTGTTTAATCTTCTGAATTTCAATTACAACTCCGCGCAGTGGGCGTGCACCACCAGCTCTACCCAGCGAGGCACCCATTTGTCCATTTGGCCTTACGATCGGGCAAATCCTTCGACACCGAAGCGAAAGCCGGAAACAGGGGATTAAGCGAAACTTTGGCACCCTGCAGCCGGCAACCTTGGGCAGCTATTTGGGCATACCTGGCACTCCTGGCCAATCATGGCAACTGTCCATATTCCGGAGCCCGGATTAAGCCCTTCATGCCCTGTTGGCATCGATTGGTTCGCGATTGCCGCGCAAACAATGGAGCGAAGCGGGAATTAATCGTGAAACATTTTCAACTACGCCCTGTCGTGCCATTTTTTGAAGTCTGCGCTGGTAGCTGACTAACGAGTGGTTTCTTTTGAAAGGAAGGTTAGTTTAATAAACAATGGATGTACCATTCCCTTGTTGCTCTACGTTCTGATAGTGAGAAATTCTTGCATTAGTCGATTTCTAATCTACGAAACATAATAATCTAAACTATTTGAAAAGCAATTATTTTGTAAGCACACTTCATCATAAGATAAGTAAATAAACAAAAATTTATATTCTATTTCATAATCACTTTTTAAATAAATTTAAAATAATTATGATAATGATTGTGAGCGAATTAATGGTCAGCCTTAAGTAATCGAGTTAATAAATACGGCTCAGCCCGGTGAAAATATAGCAGATAATATTTGCCCATAAAACTCCACTTTAGTGAACTTGTGCGAAGTTCCTGATGTACAGTTTGGCCGGCCTTACTTCAATTTAGCCACGAAGCTAAGAGTGAAACTTGAAAAGTAAATAAAATAGTTTCCAACGTAATCGACTGGGGGTTAGCAGTTTTTTTTATCTTCTTAACGCAAGCAGTTTGCATCGCGCATCGCAGAGGGAGCACGGCCATCGAAAGTATCGCTTGCCTAGGAGAGGATTAACAATTAGGTTGTTACCAGTGCCACGTCTTGTGGTCGATGATGTCGGTGTTTGAATGGTTGAATATACAAGCCACTTAATTAACTTTGTCCGTTGAACGACGTAATGAGCTGATAAACGACGGTGCTAAAGTTAATTAATTTATTTTTGATAAAAGAAATCTCGGGGAGCAACTTTGTCTATCTCTTCGCGCGGCAAGAGTAGCCAGCAAAAGATCCTTTTCCCTGGCGGTGAACGAAACACAGCTTGCCGTTTTCAACAACCTTCGATAGCTCAGTTGGTAGAGCGGTGGACTGTAGAGGTTTGGTGGAAGTGCAAGTAAGAGAAATCCATAGGTCGCTGGTTCAAATCCGGCTCGAAGGAGAATAAGATAAGGGTGCGTGCGTGCGTGCGCGCGCCGCTCCTGCGCGGGCTACCTCACGTTATTTTTTTTTGTATCGCTTTTTTATTACAGTACTTTTTAACATAAAAAAACCATACCATTTGCAAATGCAATTTAATAGTCAGTGACTGAAGAATCCTTACCAGAGTAACACGAACAAGTATTCACTTACTCTTAAGAGGATAGGGTATTTACTCTTTCTTCATTTTTCCCTTAACCTAAAGAGAGACACATTCTTTAGTAAGTAAGTATGTTTGTTGATCTCTGGCGTTATTATTTTTGTTTGCACTTTTATAGACACCGTTGTCGATGACGATACAAAAACCTAGAGATCAAACATCAAAAGCGGACACCTTGTGACCCCGACGTGATTTGAACACGCAACCTTCTGATCTGGAGTCAGACGCGCTACCGTTGCGCCACGGAGTCTCGATAAGGTGCAAGTACTCTTATCGATGTAAAAAAACAGAATTCTATTGATACATCATTTTTAAACTTTATTAAATAGAACGTTAAGAAACATTTCATTGATCCGGTTTGTAATTCACAAAAGGCATACGAAATGCACTTTTCCCATTTGTTGTAATTAAACAAGTATCGAATTTAGTGCAAACCGACGAACAACGCAACAATTGCCACGAAACTATGCATGAAAGACGGCCTGTGATAGAGATAGACCGCAAGCGGTCATGGGTATCGAAAATCTCTTCCAACACCGAACAGAAAGGCAACAAAATTCAAACAAACTCCTTCCTTCCACCACGGACCTCAAGTTATAATCCAGTTTCGGTGAAGTGAATTTTAATTAAACTAAAATTGATTAAATACATCCCCGACCAGCCGGGGAGGCAGTGCAGCGGGCGAACGATCAGGTTAGTGTAATACTGCGGGCGTCGCCGGCTTATTTCGTAGCTGGGGCCAGCTGCAACCGTTGTCCTGAACCTTACAATCAGCCTCCTTGGCCTTGCGTTGGTCTTTGGCCGATACCAGCATCGCGGTCATTTTGTTTTCTTTTAATTCTTTAACCCTTTGGCACGCCTGTAGCCTTTCAGTTTGGTTCAACCTCAAACATGCTACCGTTCCTCGTACGTTTGTTGGCCGACCGCCGAGGCTACTGAAAAGTTTTAATTGAATTCTCGTTTTCCGAAAGATTCTGTTCAGCAATCTTTGCGTAGTGTGGGAGAAATGTTAGCGTTGGTCAGATCTGGTTCCACTGCGCCATGCTAGGGAGTAGAATCCTGTACGCCTCAGGTGTGTGCATATCGGACAGCAACGCTTTATTTTTCTGTTGTTTTGATTATCTGTATCGTTGGTAGATGATACCTCGAACCTGATACCTTGAAGTGATCCAACATTAAAACCGGCTCTAGCTACGTTAACCTATCTGCCTGCCATTCCTGATGATGCGTGGCCCACTGTGCCGACTTTACAGAGCTGCTTAAAAATGTATGAAACGCCGGAAATTCATGCTTCTCGGACTCACTCGGTGGCATACTTCCGATAAGCATTATCAATTATTCAGGCTAATGAAACGACAGGATGCCCTGTCGGATAAGGGTGCTCTTGATGACGAAACCGTTGCACGCTGTTATGTAAGATGTGGATTTCTACGAACAAATCTTAGGTCAAATCTGATGAATAACATGACGGCACACAATAATCAATAATTCATACTAAATATGATGTTATGCCGTATATTTATTCGTGCGAAACGAGCGGAGGCTTCTACACTCACTTTCTATTTCACGTTTGTGCCTTTTCGGATTATCCTTCTCTAACTTGCTCCGTGAAATCGAATTAGGGTAATAATGATGCATCTCAATTTGTTTCTTTTTAAAGCAACGGTCGCAATGATTAGGAACCTACTTTAACGAGGCGCTCAAGTGCGCCCATCGAAATAATATATTTGCCGCTTTATTAGAAATCTAGAATCCTCGATGACAAAGATGTTCGTATTACACACTGAGCTTAGTACTCAGATGAGTTCACTTTACGATAATGACTGTGGTTTTATCTTATTTAAAATAAGCATTCTAATCTCGAATTCTGAGAATCAAGAGTGGGGGCTCCATAGCTCAGTTGGTTAGAGCGTCGTGCTAATAACGCGAAGGTCGTGAGTTCGATCCTCTCTGGAGCCAACTTTGTCACGCATTTTTGTCAGATAGTTGATAATGAAATATTTATTATACTCCGCAAAATAATGTACTGGGAATTTTCAATGTCTTTGAAGAACGATGGGATAGTGAATATTCATAAACATGAAAAAATATACGAGGTAGGAAATTGAAACCTACAGAAAACCAATAGAGTCCCCGTTATGCAGGGCATTCCCTCTTACCATGTAGTTGGTCAGATACATTCGAATTTCTGGGAAATGATAGATAAATTAGTTTTAATAACAATTAATCCTTTTTTAAACCCATTAAACACCAATATAGAGTAGAATATTGGACCCTACAATTGTTGTTGATATTTTCATTTGAGTGATGTTGAGCTTGAAGTTCTTTCATTTCTTGAAATACCATACCAGGTTAATATAATTGGATACCATAAATGTTATAAATATGGTCGACGAAATCGTCGACGCTATTTATATTTTTATATTGTCCTGCGACAGCTCCACAATCCGTGTGGGTTTGCGTTTATTTTTGAACTGTGGGCCCCATAGCTCAGTTGGTTAGAGCGTCGTGCTAATAACGCGAAGGTCGTGAGTTCGATCCTCTCTGGAGCCACGATTATACTTTTATTGCTGTTTAGGTTAGGAGAATATCACGGTGAAACAAGTGCATGGACGCCTAAATGAAAATTCATCACCAATGACTTGGGATAAACTTTTTCAGTTTTTGTTGAAAATTTTCAAGTTATTTTAAGGAAACTGTAAAAGCCGCGTAGTTTATCTTAATCCGTATCGATCCACGGTAGTGTAACGGCAAGTATGAATTTCTAAAGCACAAACAGACTTACATATACAATTGTACTTGAATGTTATTACCTTTTTCGCCAATACCGGCCACCAGAGAGCGCCAATGTTGTAGCCGGTCAACTGCCGCTAGTGCGCAGCTGCTAGTATCACAAGCTGTCAGTTCCGCTGCTGCTCGGTCGGTGGATGTTTTTTATCGAGGTTATGGCTTGGCATCACTCATCTACCCCCTGCAAACTGAATAATGTTCTTCCAAGCGGTTTATCTTTTTCTGGCCGCTTTCTATTGTTGCTGATTTCTTCGAATTCTAAGACCTATCCTCATGACATTGAACTACTCAATGAAGCCGTGCTTCTGCCACTTTTTGAACATGTGGTAGTATGCGTGTGCGTTCGCAGCTTCTGCGTCTACTATGACTGGGAGCTGTCAAAAAGTGTAGTCGCCAGGAAAACAGTACAGTGCGATTGAATGTCCTTTCACGTCTGGCTCTTTGTGTATTGTTTCAATCAAAACAAAATGCGAATAAGAATGTCATAAGTATTTGCATTATGCAAGCGAGTGCAACATGTTGACAGTTAAACTGTTCGAGCGAGTGATTGGAATCGAACGAAGCTTTAGCCTGAAGTAGCGATTTATCGGCAGATTTTCCACCAAACACCGTGCAAAACTGATGGGTGCATCTCGGGTTAACGGAGGCTATGCGTTGTGACGGTTCGATTTGAGCTGTAATGCGAAAAAAGGGTGCATCATCTTCGTAGCATAGTGGTGTTGCATCATTGACGTCATCTTTCCCGCAACAACTGGAGCTGCCCACTTCGTCGAGCTGTGCGACCAATGGTTTCGTCTTTACCACATTTTCTACCACGTTTCGGTGAGACTGCTTAAGGTTTAAGTGCGCTCTGCGTATTGAATGTAGTTGCTTTATAACGCCGAAGAACGGGGCCAAGTGCGGACTGTATTTAAAGTGATGCCCAGCAGGGCATTTTATCAAAACACGCCAAACAATTTCACGCCACCCTTCAGAGTGAGGTGCAGGATATCCTGGCCACAGGACGACGGGGTCGTGTTGTGTTGGTGCACTAACACCGGTCGACGGTTCATTGCGCGTGCGTATGTGGTAGTGTACTCACGCGCGTACGGGGCAACTGTCAAGTGACGGAACGTCTTGTTGCGAAAGCATAAAAAACGAACAAAACAACAATAGTATTTTCACCGTGCGGAGGACCGTGGAACGAACGTAACCATTGCAGTATTGGTGTACACCCTCCTGTTTCTAGTTCGTCTTGTAGTCCTGGGCGCGTGATAAAAACAAATTACTGGTTGTGTCTAGCTGAGGTGAGCGCAAAAACTACTCCATCGCTTGTCAAAAGACGCTATTCGAACGGGGGAAAAGCCACCACCATCAGCAAGTTTACGTACATGCCACAGAGCGAGAAAATGGCATGGGTCTGCGGCGAATGAGAGAAAGAGTAAAGCTAGCGTTCAACAGGGTAAACGTGAGACAGTGAGCAGTGTGACGTGTAGCATACGCTACAGGCGCAAGGATATTCCGAACAAAGGACCAAAGGAGTAAAAGACACACAGTGTGATGACTTCGATTGGGAAACGTGACCACTTGTTGGGTGCTGCAGAGTGAAATTTATGCTATCTGATTGGTTTGCCTGAACTTTACCATCAACAAACCGTTTATGAAGTTAGTGGGTTAGTGGGCAGCTGTAGTTGGCAGTAGAGCGAAGGGATCGCTTGTCTTTCCCCGGGAATTTCTTCCATCGTCCATTGAAGGCGAAAAGTGTGACATGCCGTAGTGTGCATCTCGACGTACAGATTACACACGGTACGGTGATGTATCAGTGTGTGTGAACGCGTAGAACTGCACGGTGGCTCCTGATATCGCTTATCGGTAGCACACGCATACACCCGCAGCTGTCTGCTGCGGCAACATAACTTTGCAGCGGAAAATGATGTTTGTATCTTTGTGTGCGAAATAAACGGAACACGGCGCAACAAGCGGCGGTTTGGTCCTTTTTTTTTATTGCTCACCGTCTGCAGCTTCAAGCAAACATACACGCACGCACTGGGTAAATTGAGATTTTCGGTCTAGTGTTCGGTAGTGTTGTGTTTGGTTTGGCTACTACCAAATACTGTTTATTGAATCGGCTCGCCTTTGAACAAGAGTATTAGAGCATAGTTCCAAACTCCGTCGATCTCTGTACGCTGGTTAGGGGAGATCTTGTGCCCGCTGTGCCATCCCTGGTCTACCTGTAGCTCTTGGTGAAGCAAGGACATACCAGCAGACAGAATCACGTTGGGCATTGGGCTCGCTCGGTGGAGCTAGTGTTTGTGCGCGGTACAAATAAATATCCCCGGGGGGTGCCGCGGCAGTCGGGATTTGCTCGAGCGGATTTTGGTTGGTGTTCGTAGGTTGTGCGTTTTACGCCAAAAGCCCTTCCGTCGGAAGGTGACTTTGACTGTGGTGTGCGTACGAAGCGGGGTTACGCAGGCCAGCGTATAGAATTGCTCCTAGGAATTGGAATCGGACAGTCCTTCAGACGAGGGTTTTCACTAGTTTATTACTACTCATAGCAAGGTAAGTTTTAAAATAGCAATAAAAAGCGCACATGTAAACTGACTATTCTTATATCTGTAATTTTTAATTAATCTATTTTGTTACAATTATTATTCTTATATAAATACGGCCTTGTCCGTTCCTCTAAAGAAAACATTGGTTCTCTTTCCAAAAATAAGGCTTCGAACTATTCCGAAACGAAATATTGTAACAATTTTTTTTAAATTTTGTTTCAGTTTTTGCTGTAATTACACTCCATTGTATTGCTAACTACAGCAAAAGTTAACAACTTTCCATAGTCAATCAATACGATTTTAAAACATTCTCGATGAGCATAAAAATAATGGAGTTCACTATCCTATATCGGGGGTCGAATAATTTCCAGCGTGGACTCTCTGCTACTCCCAATATGTTCTATTAATTTGTCAGTTTTTATGAACGTGGCGAAGATTTATATGTATTTAGGACAACTTTCCTGTGCGCACGAACATGCGGTTATTCCGGAGTCACCAACGTCGATCAATAAACTTCCGGATACATTTCCCTACTGCCGATCGAATGCCCTCCAAATGGCACACGGCAACGTCCATTTGAATCCGTTTCCGTTTTACGATTCCTTTTTGTAAGGCTTGTCTGACACGGATCTGGGCACGGACGCCAGGTCTCGCCATTGTGTTGCGCATGAACGCAATTGTCACCCTGTTGCTGGTAACTCAAGCAGCGCGATCAAAGCAACCCCCGTCGCGGGGGTGGTTGTTGGTCGGGGAGGTCTCTGGGTCCGTTGGAAGGCGGTATGCCGATTATCCTGGGCCAGTAAAGTGAATCGATATCTCCCGGAGGCTAGCTGGGCGAATGGTTTCAGTCCCATTGGAGACCATTTCTAAGGGGGCCCGACAAATGGGGAGGGCTAACCGGCAGCAACAGTCTGGATAACCCCTTTCGCTCATTCAACCGATGAAGCCACGACCCGAGCGTTCAGAAGTGAGACTCGCCTCGAAGAGCAAGAGGATAAAAATAAAGTCGTGCTCGACCTAACCCTCCGGGATGAACCACTTTGCTTCTGGGTGGCTCACAGTTTGCCCCGGGACTGCAAGCGGAGACCGGAGGCTTGAATGAGATGCCGATGCTATGATACACCCGACGCGGTGACATCTAATCGATTGACTTCGGGCAACCCCTAATTCCGGGGCGTTTACGGGTTGGCTTTCCTAGGCTGTGCGTGTGTTCTGCGTTTACGCACCATAACCACAACTGAACCCTTAAGCCGAACGGAGGCTGTGGATTGATCGCACCTTAGCTTGATGTATGACGGTTTCAAATTTGCCTTCAAAGCATGATTTTCTATGTTACACAAAAAAAAGGAAATTAACTTTTCTAACTTACGGTCCCAAACTCAAAAGTCTCGAATGTTTCCATTCTGTTTGCATACCTTCACACCGTGAGCGTTTTTCTGTGGTTGACTACAATGCAGTCCGGCAAGACAAACAGCAGGTGGATTTAAAATGGGGTAGAAAAGTAAATTCTTGTTTTAGCGCGAAGCGAACCCGGTGCCGGAGCTCTGCGAAGCACCGATCCCAAAGAGCTTCCAAAAGGCTGTTGGGCTCATAAATCTCGTTACTCAGCACATATCAATTTCATTCATTGCGTACCTGCCGAATCGGCAGCTGGAGGCGCCAGTCAGTGAGCCAGTGCCCCATGTGCTCCGTATATCATTCTATGTGTGCCTTTTGTATGCGGTGTGCGTGTGGCGCAGGCTGCGGGGAAACGCGCTGGGCGCTAGCGTATATTTGCGTGTACATTTGAGTGATTTTGTGCGAGCGTTTGCGAAACTTCATCGTGCGCTACCGGTAAGATTACATTAATTATTCAGCCGGAACATGGAGCAATATGGCAGGGCAGGGAATACGATCGTAACTCGTAAGAAATGGCAACGGTACTTTTAAAACACCGGAACTGGAGGAAGGAAAACGAAAAATCGCTGAACGCAGAAACGGAAATTGCCAAAGGGGGAAAAAGTGTTCCGAAAAACGCAAATAAACGAGCAGCAGACACAATGGTCGATGCAGAGTGGTACATTCTCCCGCCACAACGCCAATGGGCGATTGGTAGAGTGGCGCATGTGGGCTTATAACAGCTAATTGTGTATGTTGCCATACCCAAGTTTACGAAGTGGAACAGAAACAATGTTGAACATTCATACTACGCACACTGCTCGGTAGGTGGACTCATTTGGGGTTTATGAATTAAAGAGCTATTAAAAGCATGATATAATTTTTTTTTGAAAATATATCTTTCAGTCATAATGCAAGACTCTATAACTCATGCAGGAATACGAAATTTTTACAGTTTTGGAAAAATGACACGGAAATGTTACACTATCCTAAGCCAGTACCTAGGGACTCCATTTGCCACATCAAGTACTTGGCGTCTCCACCGGTCTCCATTCTTACCAAGTACCAGGCATCTCCACCAATCTCCATTCTGACCAAGAACCAGGCATCTCCACTGGTCCCCATTGCGCTTATTTTAACGGAAATTTGAAACAACTATACTTAATACGGCAAGATGAATAAAACTAATAAACCACGCTAACTTGTCTTTCGTAAAGTAAAAAATTATTGTAATGAAGAAACTGTAAAATTAACTGAAGAATGTCTGTCTAACAAACTAACGTTCAGTCTACTACTCACGGTAAAGCATTAGATTAGTTTCCAACTCCCATAAGAATATGGACCACTAGGAAAGATATTCTTATCCGCCCCCAGTCTCACATGCGTCTAGAGAGTCATATTTTGGACCACAGATCACGGTTCATGTTCTGCTGCATCACCATTTTCATTTTCCGCCCACCTTTGGAGCTACAGCCATTGGTTCCTGGCAGCAGGTTGGAGGAGTGTTCCAATGTGTTGCAGAACAGCAAGCTCATGCGAGAATATAAATAAATAGTTTTGCAATTGGTTACAGCACCTACGCCTGCTCTTTGCCTGCTGTTTGGCGAAGAGCGGGAAGAAACCACCTGACGAGCTCCAGGCCAGCGCTGCGGTCGATCGTTTGCTACAGTACCAACCCGATAACTAACGCTCCACGTGTATTTGTAAGACTAGACTAGTGCGCCATTTTCTTGCGGACCTAAGTGTAAAACATTTATTTGCTCATGAATTTCTAATCGTTTTCCGCGAGAACGGCAACGTAATAAAATATTAACAATTTCATTTCTCATTCCAATAACGATTACGAACGGGAATCGGTGTTAGAAAGTGGCGCCACAGCCACAACTAATCGGGTGGTGCAGAGCGCGGGAAGCAAGGTACTCTGGAGCACCGACGGTAGGCTTACCACCTTTTAACGAACCGTTCTCTTCTCGGCTTTCATCGTTTGCCCTTCTTTGCTGGACGCTTTCGGTTGGCCCTAATGTTGCGCTGGTTGTTTGGCTTCCCCAGCGGCGCTGTTGCTACTTACCGTGTAGTTTCTTGAAGGCGAGGCTTTTCGCTAGAATCTCCAACGGCTATGCAACTTCAAGACAGTAGTAAATCAAGCTAGTCCGACCACTATGTTCATTAGGCGCACCTTTTTCGTGCCACGCTCGGCCGGAGTTTACAAGTCAGCGCCAGAAGCGGGGCGGCGCACGCCCGTTCGCCCATGTCCCTTTCGGCGACTTCGGCAACTATGCACCACCACCGTTGGTTGGGGAGTACATCTTGCTACTCTTTTGAAGTTGGTAATCCTTTCACTTTGAGCTTAGCCAGCCTGCCTGCTCCTTTCGGCGGTTTTGTGGTTTTTTTTTCGTTCTCACCACGAAAGTAGCGCTCGAAAGTAGCAGCAGCCAGCTTACGACAGGACACGGACGGGAAGCTGAGCGAGCCGCCCGAGCCAACCCGCTGGAGGCGTTCATTATGTTGTGAGTGTTTCGTGTTAATCTTTCTAGATCTTGTTCACCAAAAACAGAAACGGCAAGGCGTTGTGCGTGCCTTAGAAAAATGAGGCCAGAAAAGGATTCTTTTGAAATCGGCATACGATGCTGTTCTCACGATAATTTCTACTTCCAAATATTGGTCTGGCCTCTCCCGGGTGGTGGGCTGGGTGCTTTATTTTACTCGAATCGCTCTCCTCGGATGACGTCAATCGGGGGAAATAAATAAAAACCTAAACGAAGTGCGTTGTAAATTAAATTTGAAAGCAACATTTTACGTTCGCAAGATAACTTCTTTTTCGGTTGTTCGCGAAGCCCGAGGCTGCTTCTCGCAAATACTTTTACAATCGTTACAATATACTCGGTCCCTTGAAGATGACTTTTCTTGAATGGCGAATTAGAGCCGAACGTAACACGCGAAAGATCATTCGTTTTATTTGCGCTCCCCACCAAGCCATCAGTCAACAAACAAACAATATCGACCGGTGAGTGGGTTAGTTTTGCGTCCGTCGGACTTGAAACTTTTGCTGCTCACTTTTCCCAAAGGGTTGCCTTCATTCCGGAACATTGCAGAACGTCCGCCGGCCATTGTGTGTTTCTTACCGGACGCAAAGTAAATATTGATTCTAATCCAAGAAAAACACTTTCCCATTTTTCACTCACATCAGGTGTGGGCCGTAGGTGCGAGGGTTGTGCAAATAGCAGGGCAACGCTTCGAACCCCGCCGGTACCGCTGGACGATAGTTTAAATCCAATGAGAAAACTTTCACCGTCCTCGGAACCGCTGGCAGAAACCGGGACTTAAAGTTTGTTGCAAAAGTGAAATATTAGATTGTTTTCGTAACGTCTCGCCTGTAGGAACGTTAGTCGGGTTTGGTCCGGCCAATCCTCGGAATCCTCGTTTAGAGAGAGGTACTCCTTCCGCAATGTGAATTGTGCCACTGCACAAGATACTTGAGTTTTGTGGCTTAAAATACTACTTGAAAAGTAGAAACGCGAAATTATGGAGAATAGAGATTAGTGAAACTGTTGGGTTAGTTCGAAAATAACGCCCGGAAGCAGGACTGTTTTGTATGGATTTTGAACCACTGTGACGAGAACCATTTGTGAAAGTTGTATACATGCCTGCAAATTTCCCGGGGTTCACCATAAACATCTGCTTTTCGACAGTTAGTTGTATAATTGATAAGAAACATCAATGCAAGGTCGATTTTAAGCTTGAAATCAACAGTTTATTTGCCTGATCTATTGAGGAATTAGTCAATTGAGAGAAGAATAAGAATAGTAATCGGATTCGGGAAATCTTTATAAATGCTGGTTTCGTTAATTGAATAGTTTTGAAGCTGCAACCAGTAATTTAATTTTTTTTGCAATTTTAGTTCAAATCGTCAAACACACACACTCACACGCAGGTTTCGTCGGCGCGTTGATGAATGTTGACCTGTCGCGGCACAGCAAACGTCACCTTCCGTCACTGACAGCGATCTATTATAACGTGCTTAATGTGATCAATTAATCTTGCCACAGCTCAACGGCACCTTCATTACGGTTGAGCAACTTTAGACGAAATTAGCAAACTTAACCCTCGCGCCAAAACCCGTTTCAGCCCGTGCTGGATCGTGGTTTAGCGTTTCTAATCGCTTTCCAACCGGCCTCACCAAAAGCACCCGGGTTTGCCTGCGCTCCGAGCCGTGCCGCCTGCCCCGGGTCTTCATAATCCGGCCGCGTGTTAAACTGTCAAAGGATCGTGTCGTAAATTGTAACGCCAATCGATGTCGTCTGCCGTGACGGTGGGACACCCAGGAGAGCGTCGAGGCACACCTTCCGAAGCATTCGCGGAACGCAACGCACGGGCCTACGCATCCGTTTGCTGCCTTCTTTTACGGGATGTTTATTATCCCGGTAGAAGAACGGTTCCATTTAGTGCCGACACTGGAGCGTCTGAGTGCCGGCTGAGTTGGTGGTGGGTTGGAAAAAGAAAAATAGCTTTTAATGAGTTTTTATCGATTCCGGTCGGTTGGCTCGTTTTTCTGGCTCCTCTGCCGTAGCCTCCGCCGTCTAGCCTCGAGTGGTCGCTCGAGTGGCGGGACGCCGACCGATTCTCCGGATCGCCAATGGCGGGCGATTTAAATCACAATTTACGGGATAATTATTTGTCATTTAATTGGATTACAGTCTCCTGCCGGGCTACCGGGGCGGTTAATGGGCACCGTTAGGATTGCGTGCCGTTCATTTGCCCACCGACGGGCCAGTGGTTCCATTTATTTGCATTCTACGCACTTGCCTCTGTCACCTGCAGTCGGAGTCCGTTGGTCATTGGAGAGGATTTTGTCCTGTAGCTTCGTTACGGTGGAGATCTACTACGGATCGTCCCAATTAGAAGCGGGGGGTAGGTGGGACGAACAAGGAATCTGGGCCATAGCCATGGCTGTAGAGCATGCAGATAAAGTGCACCCACTTCCGCTGATGGTCAGTTCCACCGGATGTGCTTTCAATCGCTCGGAAAAAGGACCTGATATCGGACCTGCTGACTATCGTCAGCACAACGAGTTCGTTGTTTGTTTGTTCATTTTTATTGGTTGTTTTAATGTACGTGTCAGGATGAACGCAAACAACGCGACATTTATTAGAACTTATATTTATCTCCTGAAGTAAACGTTGTTTGCCTGTGTTGTTGTTAAGGTATCGTGCTACTCAATTAGAGGGATTTACTAATTGGTAATGAGCCCATTTGAATCTATGTCTAAATCAGTTACACTTGGTTGCTTACTTAATGAATCCTTATGCTTTTGTGCCTTACGGGTTGATGCAACATTTAGAATGCAGTTGTCATTTAGAGGACGTAATTTATTAAGTATTTTCTGACTCCTGTTTGTATTGTTGGGTATTTATGTAATTGCTCCTACAATTATTGCCGCTAGACTAGACTCAACTGGCAATTGAGCAACGAGTTAGAAATGATTGGGATATTTAATTGTTTTCAAGTCTCTCTCTAAAAGATCTTTACGTAGTGAAACACATGTCCACCCGATTTCCCAAACAATTGTGCCGACATTAATGGCACAACACGACCAGCATAACTGACGGTTGACGTTCATAAGTTGACCACAATCAAAGACCCTACCGGTGCGTTGTTCGTTAGTCACCGTTGGTGAAGTTTGGGTTCCGATTCGGCGTCGGCATCAAAATCCAGCAAACAATTGCTATCATGGTGGCCGTCACAGAGAATATGGTCAGTAATGACACGCCGCTGCAGAAGGTGATTTCCGGTGTAAGGATGCAACACGCCAACAAAGGAAGTTCATTATGCAGATACGGATGGCGCTGGGCATTAGCTGAGCAGCGGCAACTTCGCTCGGCAACCGTCCATCAGGCGTCCATCTCCTCCGGATGACGGTCGCTTTTTGATGAAGTAATGCGAACCATTCCGGTTCCGGAGCTCCGGTACGCGCTTCAGATGGCAAACAGCACGGTCAAAGGCTTTCGCTGAAGTTTGATTAATTGTTTGGCGATTGTTTGTAATTTTGGGCTCGGTCGTCGTTCGCTTGAGCCAAGGGCCTGAGAGCCTGTGCTGTGATTGTGTTAATCTAACGTTCTGAACATCGCCCAACCCGTCCGGTGGATGGGCTCCGAGAAGGGTTGACCGTAATGCCCAAATGCCCACAGCTTGGGTCGCCGAGTCGACATTGTTTCCGCTGGGCGAGATGTGGGCGATCCCGGTGAGTCCGGGCCACACTTGTCGGCCCAGCTCGGTCTGCGGTAGACAAAGTTTACAAACTGCAGTCTCCTTGCGATGGAAAGCGAATGCGATTAATTATTGAAATGAGTTGATTTCAAAACTATGTCCTCGGGCGCTGACTTATGATGGGCGAACGCAGACCAAAACATGCTCATCGGGGAACGGTTAAACCATATTCTTGGATGTCTCGATGTTTCGCTCGTTTACTAAACAAGATTGAACAGCAACTCAAGGTTTGTGTTTTTACAACATTTTCCTAAGCTTACACAAAGCCTTACCATCAGCCATTTTAAGGCACATACTTCTGCTTCGATGAGCTGTTTGGCGAACCTTCAGGAGTTACAGGATCTTACGGTTGCAACGAGTTTGCTGTTGGGCTTTACCAGTCCGCTAACAACAGACTTCGAATTCCGCCGCCAGAGAATGCAATAATACGCTAATACCAACCGCGTACTTCCGGCGTCCTGCAAGTGCATCGAATGCAATACCTGGTGCTCTTCATGCCGTATGGTAAATGCTACAGTTTATGACGGATCGTTCTAACTGCATCGTTTCCATGCACTGCGTTCAGCAACGTTGCGTCATAGCTTCCCGACGAACTACAAATATATTGCAAATTCATCGGAACCCTCAACTTCCGGCGCTCGCGACGTTGCATTTTCAGTGTACGGCCGCCGACATCTTAGCGTCATTCCAACGGCAGATCCTTTTCTTTGAAATTATTCCACCTCATACGCTAGTAGCGCCCAAGATAGGCTGCAGCTGGAAGCTTTTACACTGAAATACCGACGACTCGTTAAGGAAACCGCAGCTCCTGGACCCCAACTTCTGTGACCGTGGCCAGTCGAACCACTAATAAGAACAGCGCCGGTTGGATTCGGTGTAGGTATGCCAGGGTCTGCCTCTAAGGTCATCCGGCGCTTGGCTCCTGCGAATCACTTCGCGATGAGAAGCAAATCCTGCGTACGTGGGGTCCTGTGAAAGGAGGTTGGATATTTTACAAATCATCAACACGAAACTCGAGTAGACGGCGACCTAAAATGGGTACGGTACGGAAAGGCCTAGGATATTGTGATGGCCAACGCCGTGACGTGCACCACTTTTGCCGTAATGGTCGGCAAAACGTGTTGAGTGCAATGATTTGCTCATTCCGGTCCTTTCGAAAACCGTTGTTCGACCGTCCGGGTACGGGTAACACGGGGACAACAGCTGTCTAGGGAGCACTCAGCTTTAAGGGATGGCATTGTAATTATATTGTTACATATGGTGAAACATTTTCATCATTTAAAAAATATATCTTTAAAAGTAGTTTTCCTTAGGTAGCAATCAGAAACATGTGGAAATTCATATAATTAACCATTTATTTTGGGACTTTCCCGCTAATAATAACTATGGCCATCAACTGTTAGACACTTCAGCCACTCACATGAAACGACCATTGTTGACCATCAGAGAAACACAAGGCGACCTCCATGTTTCGGGATATTGTTTGTTTCCTGTTCGAAAGGTTTACGTCACGGACGCGGCACGGATCCATCACAAACAGCACTCAATAATGGTGCCACCTTCCGGTGAACTAAATTAAAAAATTAATTCACCTCGAGTTCGAGCGCCGGGCCCCAAGCCGCTGCGGCTGAAGTGCTGTGAAAATATTCATTATCCTGTTTCGCGAGATGCTTTTGTGGCTTTAACGTGGCTTGACGTACGGTGGTTTGGTACAGTGTTTTTGCCCCCCCTTTGGGTTCGTTCGTTCATTTGAGTAATGTCCGTCGGGATGGAAGAACGTCGCCCAAAGAAGATCTGCTGGCGAGCATCCTTTTAGCCGGTGCGAACTTACGCTAGAGTACGATGCTTCAGTACGAAAAAACAAACAGGCACAGACTCACTTCCGCAGCAGAAGCCAAGACCGCAAGGTTTTGCGCTGCGAAGCGTCAGGATTCTTTCTTTCTCTCGCCCAAAGTCAGCGTTTTTTTTAACGTAGCACCACTGACCTCCGGGCCGGTACTTTGTCGAATGTGCGCTGCCAGATTGTGCGGTGGGCGACTTGCTAAAACACGGGAGATCCGGAAGACACTCAACCGGTTGCCACGGAAGCTAACTTTGGCAGAAAATTGGCAGATGCGGTGCAGTCGAGCAAGGGTGTTGGACGGTGCACTGGAGTGGTCAGCGCAAACAAGGCGATAAGTCAGTTCCGAACACAAATGAATCATTTTTAATGTGCGGACCCCACCTGAACCGGATGGTGGCTAGTTGTGGTTGAGACCTTCGAACTTCCCGTCTTCCATGTAAATAAGCTGGCGGAAGTGGGTTTTGTATAAACCGCAGCATAACAGTGCACTGTAATCCGCTGTGATTATTTTAGGGGTATATATTGGAAAAATGAGCTACGTATAAATTAATTCCAAATTAGTGAAATTTTTTCGTTAAATGTCCAGGGGTTCTTGTCTTTTGGGGGTCGTCTGGTCTGTAGTTCTGTAGTTCTTATGGGTGCTTTTTTTGATTAATATACACACAATTTACCTTCTACATAAACTGAAATAATGAAATTTAAATGTACTCTCGAAAATAACGAAACATATCGAGTGTAAAATAGAATTATTATGAGTTTCCTCTAAGTATTGGCCACAGCTCTCACATGCCCCGGTTTATCTCATTACAGCGCCATCTAGCAAGCCCAGTGGTTATCCGTTCCAGGTGAGTTGAGTGTTTCTTGTTCTGATGTTTGATTTTCCTTGAACAAGTTCCAGTTTTCTTTGCACACCCTACCAGCCCTAAAGGGCTTTGTTTTTGTTGAAGAACATGGTTTTTCTCTGTTATAAAAATACAAGACCCATCCGAAAGTGTATCCTGCTCTATGCTTCCCGTTCGATTGAGCCGCTTGCTTGCTGTTTCCTGTGTGTAGATGCTGCTGTAAGCCAAAACCAAAAAAAAAACAACAACAACACATCTAATGTTTCATCGAAACTTTTCCCTCGCACACACCACGCTACAAATCTTCACCTCTTCATAATTCTGTCTGCATGTCCGTATGTTTCATTATCGACAACTTTGTGTTCTGTTTGCTGTGTTCCTTCTCGGTCGTACCAAACGTCTCGGCCCCTCCGAGAGACCTTTCTAGAAAATTGCTTTTACATCGCAAGCACATCACACCGCCGGAGTGGGTAAGCGCCATTTCCGAGTCAGCTGGAGCCCAACCTGAGGCACCAACACAGTTGTATTTGTCTTATCAACTATCGATACCGTTTGTTGATGAAATAGATTTTGTTCGATGCAAGTTATCCGAGTCGCCGCATCCTGTGATCTCGTACAGTCAGAACTCGGCGGGGAACCGTAGCGGTTCGGTCGCTGACACGAAATGGAGTTCCAAAACTGGTCTCCGATATGAGGATTAAACTCACTTATAACTTGCCCCGGCCCCGATGCCCGGAGTAACCATCGACATAATTCCCGGTCTCAAGTCACCGTTGGGCCACTCGAGGAAATGTGCTGATGTTCCAGTTTCTCCGGCTCGCGGGCAAACTCTGGTACACATCCTCGAAATTTGGTGTCTACAGCCGTAGCGTACGATGCGTGTACCTTGCCAAAGTGCGAATATGATGGCTTATAGGTCTCGCACGCTCTGCGTCAGGATTACGAACCTGTCCGGGACCGGTTGATGTAATACTTTCCACAAAGTCGTTGCCGGCGACTAACCATTGTCGGTGTCCTTGTTTGTAGAGAAAAGGCACATACTGGCTTCGGGCCCAAAAAAGGGGACGCAGAATTATAGGTACGGATCCGGGAACCGTTTCCACGCGGAGTTTTTAATTTTCCTGAAAGCACCCCCGTTAGTGCCGGCCATTATGTCTGCTAGTGTAGGAGGAGCACCAAATGAGCTATTTGATGTTCGTACCAATTTGGAAAACGCCGATCATCGGCTGCTCAGGCTGCGTCAGGTTGGATCTCTGCCGCTTCGCAGAACGTTTGAGATTGCTTACACTGCTCTTCAGTGGCAGCCCAAAAGGCTCACCATCGATGGAGTGTGGTGCATGTCATGGGCACATTTGCGCCATGTTGCAAAGATCCTCATCCGCTCTGTTCACTTGTTCATTCGTGTACAGTGTTCTTGGCGTTGGTGTAAGGACGACCACTCCTTGCACCGTTCTTTGTTGACTCGGGGAAACAGCAACAGGCTGAATTTCGAACCATTGGCTGTCTGTCCGCCGGCACACCGGGGGCTCTACTGCTAATTAAGAAAAATGTCTTACTACTACAACAATGCAACTCAATTTGTTTGACCCAATGGGTGTACCGTTGATCCGCGATTGCTAGTGTGCATTTTGCGTAATGGTCGCTTGATACAAAGAATCCGTTTATTTTCTTTTAACATATTGTTATGAATATACAGAACTATTTGTTGGCGTAATCATCTCCAGTACCAACGTGTCTAATGAATGTGGTCGGCAATGATAATCAAATTAGCGGCTTCAGGATCCGTCATGCTAAGTGTGTCGTTTTCCAACTTTTAGTTTTCACTTGAAAGACGAACGTTTGGTCCATTCCTCCAGCTCGACATCAGACGACGCATATGGTGCAGTACTAATCTGTTCTAAATGATTAAGCGAGTGGCCATTAAAAAGGAAGAACGTTTAGCCCACAATGTTTTTTACCGTTGGTAAAGAAATGCTAATTATCATGGGAAATGTATTTTTGTTATTCTGCTTCGCATTCCAATGTCCGCCGTCGATCGGCTTTTGCATTTTGTGCAGTAATTAAGCCAGAACCCAGGTGACGGCAACAGCCCGAGCATGGTGCTAATCAGGCCAATTTTTAAATCATTTCTAACAGCTGACCACTGATGCAATTTTGCACTGCGATATCTTAATGTGATATTTTATAGTGTCATTTTTCAAATGAGAATTGGGCATTAGGAAAAAGCAGTTGCACATCAATATGATTGAAACGGAAAGATTGTATCGAACAAGAACATTTTATTTAACTTTGCAGGATCTGTGTCGCTCTAAACGACTGTCCTTTATTTATGTAATGAAAATTTTTCAAATAATATGTTTAAAAAAGATTGGTTGTTTTTAAAAGAGCACCTCGTTTCTTAGTTTGGTCCACATTTCAGACGAAGTGTTTACAACTCACACGAATGCTGTCTGAGTCGTTGATCTTACATTAGCGATTCATTAATGTAAAACATTTCAAAAACATTTTCTAGTTGTTTGGTTTCTGAAATGCCTATTGAATAGAAAAGTAGCTGTAATTATCATCCCTGATGAGGGACAACAAGCATCGAAACGAAAGCAAACATCGGGCTGCGAAACGAACCATTTTTTTGTTTTTCCTCGCTTCGAAACACAAAAAAGCCTCTAAGTGGGCAGAGTATTACAATGAGAGTGTGTTATTTTTCTCATAACCACATAACGGACTCGGAGTACTGCTTCGATCTAGCAAATGATAGTCGACGGTTTCCGTCAGCAGCAGCCGGGAAACCGCACGCCAACGGACCCGCGGGCATGTCAGAACCGGAAGGAGGAGCGACAGCATTGCGGACCCCCAAGATACAGTGCGAGAGCGAGTACGTTATGCTTTATTCATGTCTTTTATCCGGGCGATGTTTGTGTTCAATTATATTGTAACCACAATTCGGTCGGCTACTTTGGCTTTTTCGGCAGGCTCGTGGCAGCCTCCAGTGCTGCCACGAGCCTGCTGGCTGGCTGCTGGTTTGATGGGAATGTGCGATTCCGGCCAACAGGATGTTGCGAAATGTTGCCCATATTTTCTCACTCACGGTGCGGCAGTGGTTTATGTGCTGCCTCTGCGTGCCTGTGTGTAAATGTTGTTTGCGTTTTGCGCCACAAGCCGGGTTCCTGATGAACGGCAAAAGATGAAAAGGGCCCCGAAACTAGTGCGAAAGAGCCAACGAAAGAACAGAAACCACCACCGCCAGGTGAAATTGAATTAAAAATCGTACGTCCGCAACAACAACAACAACAACAGCTTCCCGCTCATCTAAAAGTGAAAGATGGAATTAAGTAAAAAATGAAAAAAAACGCACGCCCAGAAATTCGCAGGAACTAAATTCGAAAACGGGGGTTTCAGAATTGAGCAAATATTTATTTCTACCGGAACTCGGAATGAGCCAACAATTCAAACATCAAACGGCACCGGTACTCCTAAGCATCCGAGCAGCGAAGCAATAGAAATCGAACCGCTCGGCTCAACCATTTCACTCGTTATTACTTGGTCTTCTATTTTCCGGATGGTCCGCAGCGCGCTTTTCACGTGTAACCCGGTGCAGCTACCGAAGCGCAAAAATGAAACAAACAAAAATTGAAATGAAATGAAACAAAAATGTTCGCTTGATGCTTATTTACTTACTGTGCTGTGGAATATCACGCAATGAACGAAAAACAAAAGTAAAGTATTTGGTCTAAAACCAACCGCCTCTGTTTCGTTTTTCTGCCAACTGCTAACATCTCTTAAGGGTCCAAACAGTCTGCCACAGGTTTTGGTTTGGTTTAATTTAATGTTTGGTTTTAATGTTGCAAGTTTACATTTTTGAGTCATAATAAACAACACGATTCATAGTGACCAAACACTTACAGGGCTTGAACAATCAGGCTCAAATTGATTCTGAGAGAAAAATGTCCCACTGGATGTTGCCACGCTTCCTTCGTGGTTTTATTTATTGTTGATTTTTAATTGTAAAACATACGATCCTGCACCGGTAGTGTCGAAGTGTTTTGGCGCAAGTGAATGGCACTTTAATTTTTCAAAATTTTTATTCGTAACACGATCTATGGCCTTATTGGCCTTATAGAATTTTGGGAATGGGAATAAAAACATTTAAATCTTGTCTCCAAAGCAAAAGTTATTACTTTCAAGTTTACAGAAGAGGAAACAATACCACAATGAATCATGAAGAAATACCAAAAAGCTGCATTATCCAATTAATTTACAAATTAAAGGATTGCTTTTGGTAATTTTCATTACACTGCTGCTACTTATTTTTCGTTCTGTAGCACAAAAAATCAAACACGGTCAACAGGTTAAATGCTCGGTTTAAGATGGGCGCAAAAAAGTAAAAGAATTCGACACCCACAATGAAACATTTGGAGAATTAATAATCGAAGAAAATTAATTGTAGAATGCGACCTTTCGGAAAAGGTTTTTGATACAAGCTGCGATGACACAAGGGTGGCGGTAAAACGATATTCGTCTCAATTAGCAAAAGGATAGCGTTCGCTGCTGCACTAATAATGTCCTGCCGCCTCATTATTCTTTTCTCCATTAGTAATGGCGGTTTATGGCGACCGTCACTGACGTATTTTCCGTGGCTGGTAAACCTACAACTGCTAATGATTTCGATTCGCTTCCTAGCTTTGCTGGCCTATGGCTCTAGTTGATGCTGTCTCAAAATAATGAGCATCATTTTCCACTTATTTGTCCATTGGGACGCATCCGTTTGACGTATTTTTTTGGTTGCAACTGATTTTGCAAGTGGTGTACGAGATAATGTCCCAGATAACAACTCAAAAATTTGGTGCAATCAATACTTATTTTGCGTTAAAATACAACACGACACACGGACGCAAAAATATGCATAGAAAAAACTAGGACTCGATAACAAACAGTATGGGTTTAGTTGACGAAAATTTTAACATAAAGTTGCAAATCTTTCAAATGGTCAATAAACTAAAATTATTTCTTATTAAGAATGTAAAAATTTACGATCAAAAATAACAAAACAAGAAAAAAGTAGTATGGCTCCAGAGAGGATCGAACTCACGACCTTCGCGTTATTAGCACGACGCTCTAACCAGCTGAGCTATGGGGCCGTCGATGTCGTTGGGCTATTTTAGCGTATTTAAATGGCACGCGCGTGCGTGAATGAGACGATTGAAGAAGGATGTTCGACGCACAGTTACTGCATTGTATAGTTTATCCGTATCTGGAGATTTTTGTGTCAGAATGGCCGAGCGGGTTAAGGCACCAGACTCATGACGTGCACTGCCGTTTCTTCGGGCCCTCTTGGCTTATAAAACAACCAATAGTGTTTGGAAAACAGAGGCAACGCATATCGAATCGTGTAGCTTATCGTAGGGGTTCTAAGCAATTTATACAAAACTCTTACAACACATACAAACCTGTTTAATAAATAACTTGATTCCCGAAAATAATACATATGCGCATTGAGAGATCTGGATTCTATCGTTTCCCCCTCATCCTTGAGCGTCAAGCGATAGAGCGTGGGTTCGAATCCCACTTCTGGCAACTATTACAACAAGGTTTCCTTGTGAATGATATCGAGATTTTTGTTGTTTCTTTTTCCTTTTATTTTTACCAATTTGGTTTGGTCAACGCCACCAAAAATAAAACAAAATGATTATAAATATTAGCAACGATGGTTATCGACTGGTATGTTGTTATTCAATCGGGTCGGTATGTTTGTCTCTGTTTTCGTTGTAATCTGCAACTGCGATCATACTCTGCTAGTGCATGGCCAGTCAGCTGGCACAAACACAACATAGCACAAACCATAAATCAGCGAATCTCCTCTCCACTGAACGAGCTTATACATATATTATTATATTACTTTGTTGCGTGGGATACACAAGAATATAAAATATAATTCGTTTCGCCCGAAAAGGGACTTGAACCCTTGACCGTTGGATTAAAAGTCCAACGCTCTACCGACTGAGCTATCCGGGCGTCGTTGAGGAGGGGTAGATAGAAACTGTATGTGTTCAGCAGCGTTACATGTTGGTTTTAAAAGAATGATTAGAAGCATCATCTTTCTTCTGTTTCTGGTACCGCATATAATTACAATGAGAACGAAAGTTGATGATTGATTTGCGCATGTCATGAAATACGTATATATAAAAAGGATATTATATACCGAACCACGTTGGCTTTAAGAACATATTTAACCATCGGAGGGAGATTGAAGACTCCGTGGCGCAACGGTAGCGCGTCTGACTCCAGATCAGAAGGTTGCGTGTTCAAATCACGTCGGGGTCAAAATTACAAAGATTTGTTTTTTATGTTGTAAAACTGTAGAAAGCTGAATAACCTATGATTTCGTAAAAATTCAATGGTAATCTCATCTTTATTTAACAAACAATGCGTGTTAGCTTTTTATGGGCTCTAGCAGGATTTGTATATATTTGATTTAAAAAAAGCAAATGTAGCAAACGACGCCTTAACATACGTGATAACAATACAAATGTGGAAACCGTGGCCCATAGTTTGATTCACACCTCCTTCGTGAAAAAAATAGTTCACGTTTGAGAGGATTATAGCATTTAATATTTTTAAATTGATTGTATTACTTTGAACATTATTTTTTGTACTCAAATTGAGGCATAACATATTACAACAAAATGCTGGGAAACAACAAAATAATGGGGTTTTAGTGGCTCCAGAGAGGATCGAACTCACGACCTTCGCGTTATTAGCACGACGCTCTAACCAACTGAGCTATGGGGCCAGTCGTCACGTTTTGTTTCAAATCGGTATAATAAAACAATGCCTGTGTTTTATGGCGTCTTAATAGTTTGGCCGTTTTTGAAATTGTGCAACGCAATAAGCAACAAATGATAAACAAATGTTCTCTTGTTACACAACTTTTTCTAACAGAGAAACATTTAACTTCATCTAGTCATCAACAATCAGGTTTTCGCACAATTCATACTGTTACCCGATCCTTGTCACGCAGTGTTATGCGTGTTTGCCAAAAATGTTACGACCATTCTTAAACAACCCCGTGGTTTAATGAGAGGAAATGACAGCTCACTTGTCCTGCCTTGTGCCTGAGATGTGTCAGATCACCAATCGATCGCTGCGAATGCTGCGAAGGAGACCACGACAGGTTCGAAAAGTCTGGTGAAGTCTTTGAACGTGAACCTCCTAAAAGATTAGGTTTAGCCGTGTCAGTTCTCATGCCGCGCAGAGCAGTATACGCCTAAGCCGCCAAGCACTAAAACCAAAACTAATTCATTCTTCGGCATTCGCCAATCGTGTACTCAATCATGATACGATTATTGTGAAATGTCAATTGTCCGCAAAATAAAAAACAACCGAGAAGTAGCGTATCGAAAATGAAATCCTTTTCGCCGATTACAGTTTGATGGCTTGAATGAGAATGACTTACTCTATTAATTTTGTGTAAACTAAGCTATTAATTATACTGAATCAATAAAGGTCAACTAAAAGGATTTGTCAAAATTAGTCGATCAGAAGGTCTAGCGTCCACTTCCTTCGTATTAAATTATATCCGCCGTATTACGACCGATGTATAGGATTTCATATTGTTTGGACAACACTCCAACTAAAGGCTAAATTAGTTGATCGATTGATCGAGGTGCCACGTGATGCATTAGTTCGCAAAACAAATGCCCATGCCATTGGGACGAAAATTCATCGCTCCGAGGTTCATGGCATTGTGGGCGGCCAAACTTTGCTGCATAAACCGACAACGGTCGCCCACCGCATTCCAACAAACGATTTGTGGTGCAGCGAGTGGCAAATACAAAAAAAACTGCCTCGGACCTTAGCCACACACGCCTGTCCACACTACACAACAATGGCGGCTTGTTGACCTAAACACCATCGCATAAAATGCTCGACTCCCAGACTCCCCTGATCGACGTGTGGCCATCACCGGCGGTGGTCATCGGCACTACGCCGCGGGATTTTTTTCAAATTCGTCCGCGTTTGTTTTGCATTACCCTGTCAGCGTTCTGACAGTTATAGCACACCAGTCCCCACTCGCGGGGGCTTCTCTGCGACCGTACGAGGACGATCTCTGCTGAGGATAGGATCCCGAGGGCGGCAACCTGAGTAGGGCACATGGCACACGTTCGTGAAACGCCACACTGACCGGCTAGGGGGCTATCAGTCATCGGCAATTTCATCGAGCATCGAGGTACCGGAACCGGTAGCGAGGGGTCCTTGAGTGGCCAGCTGCACGGGCGGGCCAGTTGACGAGAGCAGAAAAGGATTGTTTATAAACTACGGGCTTTCTCGGGTCTGGTTAGGTTTGTGGCGGTGCTACGATATTGATAGGTGGCTGCCCGGGAACCGGTGTCCACCGTCGGCGACGGGCCACCATAATGCTAACCATGCGCCGGCAATGACTAATTGGCTTTCGTTGGCCGGTGACGCTTTGATGCTGAAATTTCACGGTCCCTCGGGGACCGGCTTGCGAGTGTTCACCGCAGCGAGCGAGGCACAGTTAGTTTTTCGCGGGATTTTTTTGGTTTCGGTTCCTCGACTATCACCCTCGCATGAGGTTTGTATCTTTTTTTTTTCCTTTCGACGCTACAACATAGTGCCACACGCGCTCGCGTTTTATGGTGGCAGCTACCGCGCGAATGGACGGTGTTTGGTGCGTTTTATGGTCGATTTATTCTCGTTTTTATGATCCATTTCTTTTACTTGACGCCACCAACATGCCAACGGGGGTCATTTAATTGTTTAGACTGGTTTGTCTGCGTGTGTTTTTTATTTTAATTTCGTTGCCATTGTTTCTGTTTTAATGGAGCAAGAATGGACGAAATGATTTGAGCAAGATTAGTGAGTGTCCGATCGAAGCGTAAATTACCGGCGACACAGGAGAATTCTCGTTCGTTTGGTGATATTTTTTTCGTTTTTTTCGTGTTTTTCGTCAATTTTTAAGAATTAAAACTACACATCAGTCCATGTCCAGGAGGTGACAGACTTTTCGCCTTCGGAAAGTTCTTGAGTTGTAGTTCAATGTAAACGCTTATGTTGTGAGCAACGACAATAAGTTTCGAGACATTTATTCTTATATTTTGTTAATTCTATTCTAATCCTATTTAAAATGCGAACTTTCAATGAGAAAAATTGCTTTCGTCTATTTCACATTATCTAACTTTTTTGAATTGGTCTATCCGGAACTGGACGTTTGTCAAATAGTTTCTGGAAACATATTTAGCGCTGTTTGCTACAATCCAAAATTTGTATTAAATCCAGTATCTTGAATTAGCTTTCTCAGTAGTCATGATTCACAATGATTCACACGCATTCAATGATTTAATTTTATGCTTTTATTAATGGTCCCTGTTTGATAAGCCTTAACGAATCGAAGGGATTGTGTCTCGAAATATTATGATTTGTGTAGATTCGAAATTATCTACATAAGAAAAAAAACAGTTCAAAATCTGATACTATCGTAGAGTGTTTGTTCGCTTCTTTTTCTATAATCCTTATGCTTGCGTAGTAATCGAATATGCTTCAAATGTGAGTAGATTTAAAAATGCCTGAACAAAATTACGCACATGAAAGCAAATTTCTTGCCACTTGCTTCCCCAGCATAAAGGCCGCTCGTTTTCATTATGAGTTTTTCTTCACGGCGTGGCGCCTTCCATTCGAGGTCCCGAAATTAGCACCACCACGGGAGGCTGTTTCTTCGGTCACCGAAGTTGATATCCTGCCGCGCTGAAGATATCAAATCAAACAGATTCCTGATTTGACAGTGTCGGGACGGATCCTGCCAAACGTAGGATGCACCGTAAGGATGCTCGTTCCCAGTCCAGGTTGTATGGACGTCGGTAGGGTGACAATTTAATTAAAATACTGACTGCACTTTTCAATTTATCGGTCCGAGGGCATAACGGCAGGCTCCCGGAGCGGGCTAGCCGGACCACTAGCAAGCGCCCAGCTACAGCCCGGGCCGGGCTAGTCGAGGACTCCCGCTGTGTCAGCTATATGGCAATTTTGTCCGGGAACCTCAGGTTACAGCCCACCTATGGCACTGGGAGCACATGGTACACACGGGAACGAATTATGAGATTGAACGCATAGCTTGCCCTGAGGATGGCGTCCGGTGGGGGTGGGTGATGGGCGGAGTTTCCGTCCCATGTGATAAACTAAACCGTGGAATGTACGCCATCGCTACAACTTACGAGCAATTTGTGCGAAAGGTTAGACGGCGCGGCGTGATGCGAACGTCGAGCCACGGTCCAACAGGTAGGTCGCCTATTTCGGAAGCACCATTCGGAGGCAGCATAAAAACTAGGACTGCCCCTGTTTTTTGGGTTTGGGTTGGGGTTTCGTTATAAAAATCGACCCACACGGGTAGTGGTTCCAATGGTTAGGAAAATCGTTTCGATGCCTTCAGCCCATCATAATCGATTGGTTCTTGCAGACCTGCAAACACGTCGGTATGTTCGAGAATACTGAAGCCCGGGTCTTAGCGGGGCTTATAATTAGCACGAAAATTGCATGCAACAGCTGCAGCGATGCTGCAGCAGGGAATGAAACAGTTTTCGCTTCACTAGTGGCCATCGATCCGTAGGCGTCGATCTCGAGGTACAATTTTGAAAGAATACATTTTATGTAACATCTGAAAAGAAGAAGCCAAAATAGTGCAACAATTCAGCAGTGACATTTTTATATTTGCCAAATTTTGAGCTACAGGGCAGCATTATCTTGGTTGGCATAGAATTCAATCTGCAGCAATCCTCATTCAAGGTTCCTTAAACTAGCTGCCAAGAGCAAATTAAATAATTCTCTAATGAACTAATGATTATACCATACTTAGAACCAAACGGTAAAGCAAGGGCCGCGACTGTTACGGACACAAAATCCCAACGACGACCGCAGCGCCACGAAAACCCAATGCTTCGACAGCGCGTTGTTCTGGGCGCATACGCAACAACAATAGCATGCGTACCGCGTATGTTCAACTTGACCGCCAGGGTGATGTCTGTTCGGTACAGTGACGGACCGGCCTACTCTTCGCTATCCACAGAAATCGAAGGCTTATGGAAATGCAGCATGGCCGGCCGCAGAACGCTACCTGCTGCTGCTGCTGCTGCTGTTGCTGCTGCTGATTAATTCATCGTATCCGGAATACCGGATTCACCCTCTCGGCGACTCCGAGCGACAGTTTTTGGGTTTTTCGGACCAGTTTCATCCGGAACTAGCTGCAGCGTAGCGAGCGAACGACCTAACCTTCCATCATTCATCGGCCAGCCCGCATCCGGAGTTTTGTTATGTTTCCGCGTGCAGAATTATGCTGCCCGCGGCACGCCGCGTGTTCCGCGCGCCATGCTTTCGGTCGGCGGAAATGGCAAATTTTCCCGATGCAAAAGCAAACGAGCTGCTGCGTTTGTGGGAAAACTTTGCAGGGAGTGACGAAAACCCCCAACTAACCTCCGAACTGGTTTCGGTGGTCCGGCCAGCCAGGAAACCACAGCCGGTTCGTCCATTTGGATGAACGAAAGGAAAGGTGCGTGGGACACGCGCCAACTCGGTTCCATTGTTTTCGGGGCTTTTCAACACAACCACCACCGCCAGCGGCACCAGTTGTTTGGGTCCGATTTTTGGCTACTTTTCACATTTACAATTTTCCCAATTCATGTACGGGTCGCGAGTGGTGCGGTGTGGGAAGGCAACGGCTGGGCCAATTTTCCACTGCCAACGCCTTCGGGGCGTCTGATTTCCTCGGTAGCGCCGGGCGGGAATTATTGTTTAATTTACTGTTTGCCAGCGCCCCCGGGGGACCCAGGGCGCTGCTGCTGCTATTTATAGGACTTTGTTTACCTTCGTGGTTGTCCAGTGGGTGGGTAGGGTGTGGGCGTGGAAATGAAGGAGTTTGCCCGGGAAAAATCCCTTCAACCTATGCACATGTCCTAGGCGGGTGGTGCCACATGCCATGGATCACACGCCGGCCACAAACATCCGTTCGGAGAGTTCGCGGAAACTCCGACCGACTTTTCAATGAGGCCAGATCATGAAGGGCGTCGAGTTTGCTTAATTTGGTGGCCATCACGCGTCATTAGCTCTATTAATTGGGAATTTTTTTTATTAGTCCGGTTGGATGTGCTCATTGTATTGATTGTATTGAACTTGGGGATCAATGTTTATGGGAAAACTCGGAGTCCACGAGGTTTCAAAAGACATTTATTTTAAATCAATGGACAGTTTAACAACACTTCGCGCTGCGATTCAATTATATTGAACTTCAAATAAATTCTATTTCAAACTCATATTTAAAAAATGGGTATTCATAATAATAATACAAAGTTTTTCTATTGAAATACGATAAACTGCTCATAGTCTAACGTTTTGATAGTTCAGTGGAAAACAACGATCAATTTCACAAAAAACAGCTTCAATACTACAGATTCTGAGCTGAGAAATTTGTTGAAAATGTTACAAAAATTCGATAAGGTACTTAACGGAAATGTTATATTTATAGTACCATAGCATCCAGCTTTTCTCCTTTCATACCACGGTCGCCATCCCTTAAAGTGTTAGACCATGACAATGGATGACCAAAGTTACCAAACTAAACTTAAGCGCGGTCTGTTCGATGTTGAGAATGGATAATTAGATAAAACAATGAATTTTAGTTCAATTGTGGGCTACACCATGGAATTTCCTGTAACGAATCGTTGGAAATCAAGCCAGTTGTTTGTAAAAATTACAAGGTTTTGCAGCGCTATTAAATGTTTTATTATATGACGATGTATATAAATCCAATTATCTATTACAACTAATATTCCTAGACTACCGTATTTTTCAATGTATAACGCGCACCTTTTTCCCAAGTTTTTTAGCCCTAAAATCTGGGTGCGCGTTATACAAGGGTAGTAAAAATTTTGTCTCCTCTAAACTTACAAATGTGCCCTTTTAGGTACATTTTTATGGTCGTATTCCGTGGTAAACATCTGTCAATCGTGGTAAACTTTGTACCAAAATTGTTCTTTTCTGATCAAATGGAAGGAATAAACCTTTCAAATAAATGTTCAACCAATAAAAAATATTCAGCCGTTTTTGCTTTATAACCAAATGAAATCATGTATCGTTAAAGAAACACCCTGTAGTATGTCTTTTGCAATGTATACGCATTTTATCTTTAGTCTACTTTAGAATATTTATAGAATAATATAGATTTTTTTTTAGATTATTTAGCATAATACATTATTATCATTGGGTATTTGAGCAGTCTTGGCCTGGCACCAGAGACAATGCTAATCTCTGATGCTCTTCTGTAACATTTAATTTTTACGGACGGGATTGTTAGCCCCGCGCCAACCCCCCTGTCACGCCGGTATCGGGAATCGAAACCATGGCCGGTTGAGTTACAACCGATCCCGGGATTCGAACCACGGCCAGCTGCGCTGACAGCGAAGAGCGTTACCGACTGCTCTATCAGCGGGGGGATTTGTTGGATATCACATATCTGAAAAATGTACAATAAAAAACTTTTTTTCCAAATTTTTTCTCTTAAAATATGGGTGCGCGTTATACACGGGTGCGCGTTATACATTGAAAAATACGGTAATATTGCTAGATGTTTTTAGAGTGAATAAAGACTGGAAGTCACAATGAGCCATTTTTTCTTTTGCACCAGTCATTTTGACTGCTTTCGGTAAAAATAAATAGTCAGTCGTATATCTAGTGTTAATGTAAATTAGCAAATCTAGCAGAACTATTAAATTTTCCATACGAATCAGTTCGATAAGAATTTGGTAGATGTTTTGAAGATGGAACGCGCCGTAGCAAGTCTCGTTCCTAAAGAGCTCCTAAAAAGCTTCAATTTTTTATAGTGACTGTTAAATTGATTCACTCTTGAGTCAGCGACGTGCACAGTAAAAAAAATTCTTTTTTGTAGAACCTCTTTTATTCTTTCGTAATGTGAAAGGAGGAGCTCAAAAATTATAAGTTCTTCCTACCCGTTTCTTCTCTTCTCTATTCGTTTATTGGCATTAGGCCATTTACGAAATTACGATAAAAGTGTAACATACGCAGAAAAGGAATGGACTCAAAACGATGGAGCAAGTGCACTAAGGTTAAAGTCTAACCCATCTTGCCCTTGTTGCCTGAGAGTTTGTATCTCTTCTCTTTGTTTTCTAAAATTGTTTCAGACGAAAGAACACCTGAAACGAACGTTTTTATTGTTCAACTATTGGTGCATTTTAAATTACAAATTACATCGTCCCACGATGTGTTGTCGACTTTAGTTTAGGATTCGTTTGCACCTTAGCTTGGTGTTGATCCAACAGTGGCATAAATAAATGTGATCCGTTTGTCCGATGCCAAGACCACTCTGGGCGGGGAAGTTCGTTTCTCTTCGTTTCGCAGGTCCGTCGCAGGTTGTGCTGGTGTTGAAAATAACGCCAGCTGCAGGCGCCACCGGCCCCCTTTTTCAACATGGCCGTCAAACACACGGCCACTCTCTAATGCTGGCACACGATCTTCTGTCGAACGCGATAGCACTGAACAGTGCCGGTGGAGGCCAGGTGACCGCGCAAGTTCAAGGTCTTTCCGGTGCCCCAACCAACTACTCGATCGCTCGCACCGCACACTATTCGTAGCGCCCGTGGGCCGTGGGCGAAGACCGACGGACGGGGGTTTGTAAACTTATCGCAAGCACCACCCCACCAGCACCACCCGGCGGAAAGCCTCCGGAAACCACCTGTTTGTCACCGGGCGGCCCACTGTTGTTGCTGATGAGGTGTTAGCAACCCGCCACCAACACACACGCGCACCACCCCAGAAGGGTGCGCTCTCTAGAGCGTGGAGAGCCGTTCGCCAGTTGCTCTGCACGATGATCACGAGCGCGCTGCTAGTCGATCGCTTGCCAAAAGACGTCACCGGTGCATATCGCACGCAGACACTAACCGCGCGTCGCTGAAGATCCGATCTGATCGAAAAGATACTTTTTCAGGATCCTCGCATATTGCGCCCATTAGCCCAGAGAGCCCCGTTTATTGGTTGGAATTTATTCACACAAACGAGGTGCAGGGCCCGGCGATGAGTCAAAACAAACTGCTACTGGGCTGGGTGGGTGGCTAGCTGGTGGGAGTACGATAGCTACGTCGCTCTGTGTGTGTGTTGGCGGAACGGAACCTTATGTCAGCGTTTTTCACCCCCCTTTGCCAACTCGGAGGAGTTGCTGACGGGCGGGTGATGCTAATGGTGATGTGACTATTGTTGATACAGCGAAGACGGGGGTTTTATTAGCTCTGGTGTCACTTCTGTGTGCGGGTGTGTGTGCCAAAACGGCCTCTGGACGTGTTTATCGTTGCTTTTCACACTGCAAATAGCGCGTAGCTCGGCAGGAAACTATCGAGCCGTCGTGAGCATCGGGGTGTATCAATATTTTGTTGAAACGGGCCAAGAACGATCCGCTATATGTTTAGGAGAGTTTTTCAAGTCTACAATATAAATCGATCAACTATTTCGGGAATGTTATTTATTTTCTCTCTCTATCTATCGCGCTCGGAGGATTACGATTACCAAAGCGAATATTCAAGGTAACTGAGCACAGTTGCCAGTGATTGGCCTTTCTGTTTGCAGCACCTAGCCGAGAGCGAGCACCGGGCGATAGAGTCCTTCAACCCATCGTGTCTCTTGTGCCCAATTAATCGTTCGATTAGCGCGACCCCGCTGTCCGATGTTTCGGTCGATACCTTAATAAATACACTGTCTACAAAAGGAGACTAGTACATAATCAGATAGGAGTAAATGGGTTAGTATTAAGCATAGATTAAGTACTATTATGTATAACCTTTTTTTATCGCGGGTTTTTCCACTTTTTCCCACACGATGGAACACAAACATAAACAGAACTATCGAACGGCAACGCCACAAATAATTTAAGTATAATGAGGAAAACAAATACTGTGAACCCGTTACCAATTATGTTAAACAATTAGCTAAACTCAAATAAGGCCATTCAACAATAAAACCAACTACTACTGTCGGCCTACACACACCCACTTACCCTCCCACGCGGGAAATGCTTTCCCCTCACCCCTTCTTTACCATTTATTAGCCGGCCGGCCGGTCGGCGATAACAAATATCCTTCGCCGATCGACTTGGGCAGTGGTGGATTGGGCGTCGAGCTAACCGAAAGGATGTTTAGTCTCGACCATCGGATTTCGGCTTTTTAAGTGTGTGTGTGCTAAAAAGAAAAGGACAGAGCAAGAAAGGGAATTCCTGCACACACACACACACGCGCCGCTTGAAGACTCTCCGTGTTTGGAGGTGTTTTGTTTTGTTATTGACCCGTCGCCGCCGCCGCCGCCACCACGGAGACGCGTACGCAAGCACGCACGCACGCACGCACACTCCGTTCGGCTCTCCATTTGACTCTCCACCCGTTGGCTGTGTGGTGGTGGTTGTCCCCCTATCAACCCCCCCTCCCGCACGATGATCGTGAAAATACCAATTTTCATTCAGTAATGAACCGAATAGGAAAAAAAAACACAACACAAACGCGGCGCGCCAGCCACTGCACGCGTGCGTGCGCGAGTGTGTGCGTGAGCGCGGTTTGCGCGGCGTTTAATGGCGTTTTGAGCGGCGGCCGGGCGCGCGGAATGCGTGTGCGTCTCGAGGGCGCGGCGGCTCCGACACACTCGCCTGGCCTGGCGTAGTGGTGGTGGTGGTGCGCAAGTGCGAATCGATTTGTAGACTTTGCGCGTCGCGTACAACGCAACTCTACACACAAACGACACACCGTTTTGGTGTTTGGCCTTTGGCGGCATCTCGAATAATGATCACATTAATGTGTGTGTGTCCGCGCTAGAGAGAGAGAGAGAGAGAGAGGCCGAAATCTAACCGGTGCGCCCGTTTTGGACCTCGCGACACACACTGTTGTCGCTGTATTTGTGGTCCGTGTCGGAGAATAGCGGGGTGGTAAGTACGCCGCGGCGCCGCTCCCTTTTCCCGCCGTTGCCGCCGTCGTCAATCAACGTTCGTGAGCCGCGCTGCTTGTGGTGCGGCCCCGTCTCGGACTTCAGTCTCGAACCAACAAACGAGTCACGCTGAGTGTCATTTCGCGATCGTGTTTCGCTTTTCGGTAGGTCCCCGGTCCTTTGGGCTCTTCTCTTCCGAAGGGGCAACCTGCAAAACCCGGTCCTCGGGATTGTGTCGAAAGAGGTTGGAGATTCTTCTTACTGCCAATCGTAGCCTCTTGCGCAGCCGTGTTCCTCTACCCGGCGAGTGACAGATGCGTGTGAAGGTGCGTGAGTGCGTGTGCGAATCCGCAATCCTGTGCGAATCCTGTGCGCAAATCACCGGTCGCAGTTAATCCGCATTCGGGTTGTTGTTGCACCCAGCCAGAGTGACCAATTGATTGGGCAACGCGGCGGCGGCGACGACGGCGGCGACGGCATCCACTCGAGAACGCAAACAAACACACTCACACAGGCGACGGCGGCGGTGGCGCGGCTTTTTCGGGAGCGTACTGCGCGGTGTGTTAGAGAACGGCTAGAGAGAAAAGGGAAGGTGCTGTAATTTCGTTAACCATCTTCCTTATCGCGCGGTCGCGTGTGGCAGGTGAAAATTGCAATTGTTGGTCGGTCCGTGCGATGTTAAAATAATATCGAGCAAAAAAAAAAACGGAATCCCGCGCATCGGATGATCGATCGTCCGTGATCGGTCCGCGTGCGCGCGTCATCTGGCGATTTTTTTGCCCGTTCGAGCGGGAGATTGGGTGACGTATTTCGCGTGCTGTTGGTTCAGCTTCATCCGTCTGCCGAAATACTGCCGCGAGTGCACGCCCGAACAGCTTCCGAACGTGGTGGCCGCAGTTTAGAGATCGCCCACGGTGGTGGCTGGTGGCAGGAAAGGTAGTCCGGCGGATTAACGTGCCAAGAGTGCAGCAGCATACACCGAGAACCCAAGCGATCGGTCGGCGGCTGCTGCTGCTGCAAACACACACCACCAACGCCGCCACCGCCGGTACACCCACACCCGGTTAGACGCGCGACTAAAGTTAGATCGATCGAGCACAAAGAGGCGGCAGGATACGCGGAGAGAGCGAGAGAGAGGGACGCTGACCGCGGGCTGGTGTTTCTGTATTTCGAGCAGAGGTGATCGCTCGCATCTGACAGGTGTCAAAACGTGAGACAGAGTGCGTGTGAGTATCGCGGCCGGTCAAAAACAATAGCAGCAGCGATCCTGCAGCGTCAAGGAGGCCGACCCAACCGCGGCCGGCGCATCTTTCTACGCTTCGTCGATTTTTATGAGTAAGTTTATGATTTGCTGCTACCTCGAGATGTCCTTTGCCGAGCATTCCTTGTATTTTTCTTTTCTAGCTTCGTTTTTTCCTATTTTTTCCTCTTCAAAATTGTAGCTTTTCTTGTTCGCTGTTCTGGACTATTATTCTGTTGCTTTTTCGCTTCAATCAAAACTTTTCCACTTTTCACACTAACGAGATTTTTCCGCTGTTTCCGGCTTTTCGCCTCCAAGCTCCAAGCAATTGTTTTCTGGCGCGCTAGCGTGTATCGGAACTAGGTGCTTCTCCTTGTGTACATACTACTGTGGCCAAAAAATAACGAGAATTTGCCTGTAATTCAAAAACTCTTTATTCTTCTAAATACATAACAAAATACAAATGCTAAGTCAGGCGAATGCGGCGGTTACGGAACGATCTGACTCAAGTTTGTGTCGCAATGATCCCAAAAATGTGATGCAAAAACATCATGTTTTTAGCACCAATCGACATTTCACTTTTCTGAGGCCCAAACGGTCACTCAAAATGGTTTCCACTAATCCTTTCGATATTCCCTCAAGGTCAGCAAGATCTCGGACTGTCAATCGACGATTTTGAAGCTCCAATTCTTTGATTTTTTTACGTCTCAAACGATTTTTTAATTTTTTTACGTGTTTTTACGTGTCCTGTTTTAGCTGATCAAGTGATGTTGATGATCGTCCTGATCGTGCCTTGTCTTTGACGCTTTCCCGATCCTCTTTGAACACTTATGTCCCTCTTATAAGCTCTTATTTTCGACTCACCGAATGCGTTCTGCGACATTTTCAACCTTTTTGGCAGCATTCAAAAATTAATGGAACTGCGTTGTTAAACATTTGCAGACATCAGGAGAAATGAAGAATTCACTTGTAACTGTTGACTAAAGGTCTCGTATTGCAATTAGTATTGTGACGCTTTATATGGCACTGTTGTTGGTATTGACAAGTTAAAAATAAAAACATTTTCATTCTCATTACTTTTTGGCCACAGTGTTACACGCTTTACAGAGCTGTTAATCAACTTTTCCTTCCTCCTAGTAACAACACCGAGCACCGTGCTATTTTATCCATTTTATTCTCATTAAACTCGCTGCCACGCGCTGGACCAAAAGGTCCCTTTCGCACTGCAAGCGGCATGCAACAATCCAATTGGTTTGTGATTTTAGTTTTATGACAGTTGCACCGTGGAGAAAAGAGGCTGTGTGTGTTCTTGTCTTGCCTGTGTCCTGTCTCGCCGTGGTGGTTCATTGTGTTCATGTTTCGCGCCTTTAGCACCCACTTCCTTCATTAGCCATCGCCACGCAAGATTCCTTCGGGTTGCTAGTTTTATTGTTTTGTCTCGGAATCGGATCGCAATTCATTTTTCATAAACTCTCGAACAGAGCAGAAAACTCCAAGCTGCAAGGAGCAAAAAGCGCGCAACTTGTAGCCTGCCCGAGGATTGTTTGTGCTCCAAGTCGCCGGTGTCCGGGTGGCAAGAAAAGTAGGAACACTGTTTCCAATACGATGTCCGGCACTGATCTGGAATGCTTTCTACCTTGGTCTCTTGGCTAAAACACTCGTGCACACGAAGTTTTTAATTTCTACCACAGCCAGACCCTCAGATCGGAGCGTTGGATAGTCGTAATTTTCTCTAGCACCTCACGCGGTGCGATGGCTGTAGATGAAGGTAGCTCGCATCCTTTGAAGGTGTGCCTGTGGAAGATGGTTTTTCTGTTGGTTCGCCCGGCTGCGCCCTGTTAAGACATCACACAATCGCCGGCTGGCAGAACCACACCAGATGAAGCGCGCGAAAGGCAGCAAAACGGCACAAATCTTCCCTCGCTCTGTGGCTCGTGGTAGACTTTATCAAAATCACCATTAGTGGAACGGATAAAAAAACAGCAGAATGGTAGAACAGAAAGGTACTCTACTCTCAGCGCATTCCGTTGCAGCATTTGGAAAATGAGCTCAAAGTTTTTACCTTTCCCGCTTTTGTGAATATTGAATTTCCCGGTCCGCCGGTTCACGAGGCGGACTTTGGAGTGTCTGACGGCTCCACCCAGTCCCCGGGGGCCGGTTGGTGCATCCTTGGTAGTTGCGGGTGTCCCCGGCCTGTTGCTGCGCGGATATGCGCAAACTTTGCGCACACCCACCGTCCAGCGTATGTTCATTTATCTCTGTCCACCCACTTTGGCCAGTGTTGCAATCCGGACTTTCTTTTGCGGTGCAATTAATTATTGTCCAACGGAGGGAACGGTGGACTAACGGAGTTCGACGACGCCCGGAGCCGCAGGTGTATTCGTTGGACTACGGGTGGAAAAAAAAAATAGGACGATAGAGTAAAATGTCAACTTGTTGAGCATGATGGCGCTTCGGTCCGCCATTTGACCATCCATTTAAGGTTGTCAAAACCCGAGCTTAAAACCTTCCGGAACCCACTTCCGATTCGCTGCACCGGAACCCACAAACAAATGGCCGGTCGCTCATCAAAAATTGAACCCAAAACTATCCTGCACCGGCGGCCCGTGCCGACGAAGAAACTTATGCGTCCCGTCAGGACACGAGGAGACATTCGCCGAGACATTCCGAAGGATAGCGTGATTGGAAACCGTTTACACGCGCAGGGCTCGGCACGGTTGGCAAAGTTTTTCCCGGGACGGCTTGATCTATCGGGGCCCTTTGCCTTGTCGTCTGGTGGTTAAACTGTTGGAACACATCCTGTCATTGAATTGGATTCGTGGTGGTCCGTGGTGCGTCGTGAGTATGTGCGATAATTGACACATGTTGCTGTGGAGCCCACCGGGGTCTGTGGATATCATCGGTTTTGAAGGGGAGGACACCTTCGAGCACCCCGATGCCCCGAGCTCTGGAGGGTGGCACACGAAAGAAAAAGCAAACCGAAGGCAAAGTCCTGTTCGGGCGGCCGAGGAGTGTTCATATTTAATGCAGGTCAATTTGGAGCCACCGATAGATTGGACCGGCAAAGTCATGCTCGTTGGCCAAATCCAATTAGTGTCCCTGCGACCAGCGTCCAGCGCGAGGCGATAATTGTCAATGGTGTGTGTGTGTTGGGTTGGGGCATCGATAAAAAGCCATAGGTGAATTAGTAATCGGACCCACCCAACACGACACGCTAGATTTATGCTCAACAGGCAGCCACAGGACGTGCTCGTGGCTTTGGGAAACTTTGTACAATTTAGAATCCCGAATGCACTTTGGCAACTGTGCGCTTGGGATTATCCTTCATTATCTCATCATATCTGCCTCAGCTTCCGGTGCTCAGGGTGTTGGAGTCGGAGCACCCTTGTTGTCGTGGAACGTAAATAAAAGTCAGTCGCCCAGGGATTGGCCGCAACAGCTGCTAATATCTTCCGTTAGCCTATCGCCATCGATAACGGGGTGAAGCGTTTGCCGCCGAGCGCATGCTGCTGGACCGACGCCAACCGCGGGTGTCAGCGACATAAATAAAATATCAACGATTAAAGTAAATATTTAGATAGCGAGCATAGTCACAAGCGCGAATGGTTGGCTCCGTTATTAGCCGTATGGCGTGTGTAGTGGCCCCTGATGCAGCTGCCGTTGCCGTGCTGCGGTTGGCTGGCCGATTGTTTGGCCAAGAAGCTCCACCGGGGCCGTGTGTATCCACAAAGAATTAAGTCATACGCGTTTGCTGCTGCTGCTGCTGCTGCGGTAGAAAACAATTAGCAGGACCGCTCCTGCGGGGGCCTCGCGGACAGTGCGTGAATGAGATTTTTCCGGTCCCAATAAATCAACCTTCCGCGCAAGGAAGTTTTCTGAAGCCGTCCCGGGTTGAAGAAACAACCCGCTCCCGCGTGTTTACAACGTGTCTATCAGGGACGTTAGCTGCTTGCATTAATGCCTTTATTACGCTACTGCCGCCGCGTGGTCTTTGCTCGTAAATCAACCGCTTTTCAGCGCGTGGTTCGGGGCGCGTGGTCCGGTGGGTGGGCCCATGTTTATGCTGCGATGATTTCCAACACTAAACAGAGCCTAGGTAAACAATAGGTAATACATTAGCCGGCGCAACGAGACCGAATCGTCAATCTCCTGCTTGTGGGGCAGCGTTTCGAGGGGGTTTCAAGGATATCAGGGTTTCCCACGGAGGCGCAGGATTTTATGATTGGCAGCTAGTTTCTTTTTCGACAACTATCCACCTCCGCTCCTGTCCCTTAATCGTCCTGTTGTCGCTGTGACACCAAAATCGATCAACCTGCCTGTGTAGCGTATTGGCATTATTGGTACCACGCGGTTACACCATGGGAGCCGATAATCTGCCCGCAGCGCGATTCATTTGCAGGCCAATTTTTGGGGGGTTCACCAACGGAACGGATCGGTGACGCGCCAGGTGGTGGGCGCCGAAGGAATTAGGTTACGAAACTGATACCGACGCTAATAAACGGGGGGACCACCGATCGATGGAACGTTGGGCGTACAGTCTGCGTTCTCGAACTTGCTGAAGTTTGTGGCGTTATTTTTATGTCTCCCCCGAGCGTGAACTCCCCCCCCCCCCACGGGGTCTCTTGGGCCACATCCGCATCGGGCTGTTAATGTGTCTGTGAAAACTACTCCCTCCCGAGCGCCATCGTGTGATTTACTGCTTGAATGTCGGAAATTAACATTCAGCGCTTTAGAATGTAGTGGAATGTAGTGGAATGTACAGAAACACTGGACTTTCTCCGAGTGTAGGGCCACGAGCTCGCCTCAATGAACTCATCTTTGGGGAGCGAAATCGTGTCAACCACGTGTCCGGTAGGATTCCTGTTGCTTCGCACTTCGGCCATCGGCTCAGCTTCAAGATGCCACCGGGCCCAGTTGAATAACCTTTGCATAAAACGTTTACCGAACGGGAGGGCGCACTTTTTTCGGGCGGTGGCCGCCACCCGTATACGGAGAAGCAGCTTGTGAAGGGGCCAAAATGCGGGCCCCGCGTCAATTCCGCCCGATTCAGCAACATTATTGGTCGGCGTGCGTTCGTTGACTTCAGCTGCCCGGTGTGTCACTTTCCGCTGACCGTTCGATGGCGTTACTGGAGAGGTACGGCTCGTGGACCTCGCGGACACGGTAAGTCCGTGGAATCGCTGGTTGTTTTGCATCCATTTTTGGAGGATTGTTCGGTAGTTAAGTGATGCATTTTGTAATGATAATTGACACTGCTTTCTCTTGACATTTTGTGATGTTCTCCGTTCAGTTCTTCAATTAGTTAGACGACAGTTGTTTTTGGACCTTGCTACTATTTTGAAAAGTATTTTGGGTAATGTCTCAGTATCTTTCAACTAATCGAAAAGTGAAACAGAATTGAAGACGTGCACGAAATAACCAACGTACTAGGTTGTTCATTAAATTCGGAGCCTCCATAACAAAGGGCGCTGCTACAAGCCTAATATTGTTTTGTCATATTGGTACACTGTTCATATGAACGTATGTGAAGTTTCATTTTAATCGGTCACTTCTTTTTTTTTTCAAGCCATTTTGTATCGACACAGTATTTTTAACAATGGAAAAAATCAAGTACCGTGTAGTGATTTTATTTTAATTTTTGAAAGGTTTAAAAGCAAAGGAAAATTAAGAACGAATGTTGAAGTTTTTCACTTCAGGATTGGAATTTATAAATTGGAGGCTCACTGGAACAAGTGTATTGATGTTCAGGAAGGCCACACTGAATAATAAAGTGTATTTCAAACCATAAAAATGTGTTTCTTATCGTAGCTTCGAATTTAATGAACAACCTAGTGAGTCTTGCGTTGATCGGAGAACTTATCAACGTGCGCAGCTGTGAAACCGCGACGCGACAACTTATTTACTTAGTCAATTGACAAAATCTGCTGCGCTTCGGTTTGGGCCCGGGTCCGCAACACAAACAATCGACCCCCCAAAGGTTCCCCCCGCCGAACCGAAAATGGTGGCATTTTCTTGCATTCGTTCACTGCGCCCGAACCGCAACGGAACATTCGACTACCTTTTCGGTGACGGCATGGCGGGGAGCACATTATGGCCGCCGTTGGGAGACGGTGACTCTGGCCCAGCCACCCACTCGACGACAGGGCGCTGCTGGTATAATGTGTAAGCAATTTTCCAACTTTCCACGTAGCGACCCTGTCGAGCGAAACGCGAGTTCGATGGGCTATTTATAAAATTTCCACACCGCGCTGCGCCTGGACATGGGAGGGGTGGGAGGGTTGGAGTGCAGTGCAGTGCGATGTTTGTATTCCCCTCCCCCGCCCGGATGGCCCACCATTCCGATGCACAACTGCATCGGTCGGCCGTCGGTGCCGAGAGAAAGTAATTGAAATTTTTTGGCAAACATCTGCCATGGCTAAGCGCACCCGAGGCCGGGGCCGGCGAAAAGTGGCGGCGTAATTTGATGGACAACTTTGTCGTCCAACCGCCAACATGTCCTGCCGCGCTGCCCGGATCTCGTGAACGGGGGTAATCAATTCGATTAAAATATTCCGCCCGTCCGCCCGGGATCGATTTAACGGAACATGACATCGGCGGGCGGCATAGTGGCCGCTCGTAAACACTCGGTGCCAGTTGTGTTGGCACCGAGTGATGACAATCGACAGCAGGCTGCCCGGTTTTAGCGCCCACTTCCGGTTTCGGCCGGCGGAACGTTGTTCGTTAATTATATTATTTCTTGCGCACGCTAAAGTGATTTTTCCCGATTTAGAGAACGGTTTAGGCAACCCACCAGGGACACTTCCATTTGACCCCAATTCTGATCGCGTCCCACACTGGAAAGTGGCGCACTGGAAAGCACCAATTCGTTTGTTTGATTTTTGGCTAAATATAGACCATCGTGCGGCGAATGAGGCGATGTTCGGCTCCGGTCGGCCACTGGCTGCTGCGGCGACATGTGCTAGCCGCGGTTTGGGAATGACACTTGAATGAGAACGACAGTCGGAGGATCGTGTCACGCCATCGTCTGCGTGCGTGGGTTGGAAAACCCACGGAAAGGCCCAAGATGCAGCGTGTCACGGTTAGGTTGGTCCCTCGCCCGAAGCGCAGCGCTTCTGCTTCCTTATTATTCTAATGGCCGATTGAGTCGGCAAGAAATGGCATTCGCTTCAGGAGGGCTTAATCACTTTCGGTTTGAGAAATGGGAAGAACACTCTTACCGATTCTTTCCCCGCGGCAACGCCGAGCCGAGTCGAGGGATTCATTAAATAATAGGCCGTCAAAAGAGTTTTCCGTGCGCGAGCGAGAAAAGTTGGAATCCCTGTGGGGTGTCTTTCTGTGAGCGGGCCATTAATATCGTTCTCATTTCGGCGTAATAATTCCCGCCCCGAGGGCGGCCAGTATTATCATAGCGGAATCAGCCACCGCGCCAGTATGGAAATGAGGCGCGAATCGGGTGGAAATCACCATTCCGCGTACCAATTTTCACACCTCCCGAGCGCCAAACTGTGTTAATTGAAAATTAATTCCAATTAATTGTGAACTGTAATGAATTCGATTATTAAAAGCGGCGCCACCGTCGCCGTCGTCGTCGTCGTCGTGGCTAAGCTCTCGATAATGAAGCGGAGCCTTCCGATTGTTTGGCGATCGGCCACCGGAGTTGCTCCTGGTCGTACTCCTTGCCGGCAACTGCTGCACGGCACTGTTGTGATTTATTTGGGCACCATTTTGTCGCAGCCCGAGGCTGCGGCGCATCGTTCGGCTAAATTGGGTTGATAATTTTCAAAATAATTTACCAAAAGCCGGGCGGGTTCGTCGGATGGAGACGAATGTGGTTCGGCGCACGGCGGTTGATTGATGGCGTTGCGGAGGAAAAGAGTTTACCAACATCACTCATTCGAGCTTTTCGCAGAATCGGGCAGAAAACTGTTGATGGAGAGCGCGTGTGTGTTAAATGAATGATTTTCGCACCATGTTTAGCGCGTGCATTTGGGAAATTCATAACGATTCTGGCGTTGTTGGGAGAGCGTTACTGACAGATGGCTCCCAGATGGCACCAGCGTAATTGTGGTGTTCTGTAAAACAAATTGCAGCCGTTACCTTTGGGGAGTGGAATGATCATGAGAGTTAGTGCTTAACGTTTACGTACCGCGCACACAACTGCGATGATATTGTTTCGATTGGTGCATATTTTCATATTGGGTACTTAATTGACCAATTGACCAAAATTGGGAAGCATTGACCTGGACTTCAAGTAGATGGATCCCCTAGGGTCTTCTCTACAGAGGGTCGGATGGCTCGCTCCAACGCAATGTTGAACAGGAGCCAACCTAGTCCGTCTCTCTGGCGCAATCTCTTGAAGGTAGGGAAAGGGCTGCAGAGCTTTCCATCCTCCTTCACCTGGCTTGTGACACTGCTCATGGCCATTCTAACAAGTCAGGTAAGTTTAACCAGTATTCCGAAACTAGCCATGTTGTCACACAGTTTGACTCTTGCTATGCTATCCTATGTGTATTGTGCCTCAAACATCAAAGCCAATAATTACGTGCAGTTTAATTACTTTCTGACACAATACTGTTACGTTATTGGACCCCTGATTAATGTTCTGGTTTTGTGGGAATACTTTTGAAACATTAAAGTCCCGTTCGTTAAATAGAATCGGCGCCATTCGACTGACAGCATTGCACCAACTGACAGCAACGCTGTTAGAATGACAGCGCTACGCGCGATGATCTAACCATTTATTATTTTTCGATAACGCGCCGAGCCCGATTGATAAATTGGCCACATTCTCTGTGCTATGAATGTGTGTGCATCAACAGAAGCATACCTATAGGGTGATCCATCAAGTGTTGGGATTTTAAAGTTGATATATGATATACTTGATTTTTAAACACTTTAAAACTTTATTCTTGAAATTGTCAACACTTAGTGAAAACGACATCATACGCTTGCAGAAAATTGGGAAACATAATATTAAAAACTCACTTCCACAAGAGAATTGTTGGCTGATTGGTTCTTCGGCGAAATTGAAACTGAAAACTTGGAGGACATTCGGTTTCAACAGGACGGCGCTACGACCCTTACAGCGACAGCCACAATCGATGTATGTTTCAACCGTTTAATGGGAACTGAATTGATATCGTTTCGAACAATTATCATTTCTTCACACACGCAAATCATGCAAACCTCGGGGCGCATCACTCATAAATCACATTGCGCAACGTTTCGCTTCATTCATGGTTCATTTCTTCCTTTCGTTTCGTATCACATTGAGCCACGCTTGGACCGCTGCGTCTAATGACCTCACCATCGGTGCCATTCATTAAACGGGGCCGAAGAATCATTACTCCCGGCCCCAATCCTTCGTCACATGGGGCCAAGAAAAATAGGAACATCATACTCCACGGGGATTTTTCGTCGTCGTTCCCCGTCGTTGTGTGGGGGGCCACCGGATGTCACCATTTTCACGGTGTGCTCCGTGGCCGTCGGCCGTCGGCACAGAACGAGTAGCACCGCGGTGCTGTGACATATCTGTTTCGTGTTCCTCCTTATTTTTAGGGGCAACTTGTTGCGCCGCGCAACTTCCCACCGATGGGTGGCTGTACTCTTTTGGGGCGTGGGGGCAAAGATTGGCCGACCGGCCAGCCTGACGGCATGTGCGTCCCGGCGTGCGTGCGTGCGTGCGTGCGTGCGTGCGTGCGTGCGTGCGTGCGTGCGCTGACTTGCGTGGCGTGTGGTTGTGGCCGCGGCGTGCGTGCCGCACCGTGTCTAGCGCCTGTCAGATGGCACGGATAATGGTTCGGAGATAATAACAATCATAAATTTGTCGTGCCGAGTACGCACCGGCGGGGGAACGATGGCGGCGGCGGCGGGTGTCGTTATTTTTACGCAGGACATAAAAATGCCGCCGACGGGCGTAAGCTGCCGCCCGCGCGCGCGTCCGACTCGGGTGACTTCATCCATTCTTATTTCGGGGCATGCGGCCCGCATTCGCTGGCCAGTTTTTCCTTTGTGCCGCGCTTTTCCCGACCCGCGACCCGACTGCGCGAATCCTGTCCCGCGAATCCGCGGTGCCGCACGCACGCCTGAATGATTGGATTGTTTAGATAACGAGTAAATGCATCTATTTCGGTGTGCTTGAGTGTGTGCTGTAGTTTTTGTTTTGCTTGCTTGCTGGTGGTGTGCAGTTTCATGTTTCGGGCCTTTTTCCGCTCGATTATTTAGTGGCCCGGGACCTGTGCGGCGCATTTCGGAGTTTGGGTATTGTTTATTGACGTGCAGCACAAACCGAAAGAACCCCTTCGCGAAAGGCCCTTGAAGAGAGAGAAAGAAAGAAACCGGATGTCTGTATGTGTGTGTTCGTGCCCGTGCCCATGTGTGTGTGTTGTACGATGGTCTAGAATGCATCGAAATGCGGGGCCAAGTCAGGCAAAAATTGCATCGGCACCAGCCACAGTCACAGGAGGAGAACGGTGATCCTCTGCTCGGATCTGCTAATGATCGAGCCAGCGCGCGCGAGAGAGAGAGAGAGCCCAGACACGATGATCTGCGATCTGTGAAGGCTGTCGGCAAGATGTGCAAAAAGAAAACAAGTGAATCCTGCGTCCAAAGCCACCGTCGTCCAGCTCACATTCTTTCCCGGTGTTTTATTTGCCGTTTTTCGCCCTTTCGTCGAAATGTTGCGGATCGTTTTGTAGAACATACCCTTCCCGGAGGCTGGCCAGAGGTTGCGTGAGGCCTCGTGTGCCCTCCCGAAAATCTTGTCCTCCCCCCAGCTCCCGCAGTGTCGTAAGGTTCCCTCGTCTACATGGCCCCCGTAGCATGTGGCGTTCCTCGGTGATTGTTGCCCTGCGCGTGATCTTTTGCCCGATGATCGCGCGGCAGAAAGTGAAGCTGGTCCCCTTCCCCCCTGGGGGGAACTGTCCATGTTTTTATTTTCTCCACATCCCAATCCCCCCTCGGTATGTGTGCGTGTGAGTTTGTGTTTCTGGGCGGCAACAGTGTGTCCTCCAAGCGGTCTTGGCTCGGGAGGGTTGAGCAGAGGTTTTGGCCCGGCCAAAGTTCCGCCCAATCTTCGCGAAGTGCCGAGCCTTATTAGACCTCGAGCGTGTGCCGCCTGGGTTTCTGGGCTGCGTTGTTCCTCGTCCGACCGAAGCCTTTTAGTCAACCGGCGCATGTTCTGCTTCTGCTTGCAGCGAGTGTGAAGTGGGTTTTTACCAACTACCTAGCGGGTGTGTCTCTTTGGCGAAACTTTAGAGAATCCCCAACCCCAAGTGTCTTTTGCACGTAGAGTTGCGCAAATAAGTAGGAAAAAGTGTGTTCAAATATTCCGAGCAACCGACCAACTGGCGAGTCCGATTGATGTTTTGGATCCACAGTGCAGTGATAAAAGCAAGTGATAAACATATGTTTAGTTCGAAAGTGTCTAAATGATTGAACACCGGTTCTGGCTGGAGTCAACGACAGCTCTGCTCCAGGTTTTGTTAACTGTTGGCCAAGTTATGCCGTTAAATAGCCGGGTTCCCGTGTGCCAGCGTTGAAGACCACTAGCCAGCGAAATTTGTGAACTTTTCTGTGCACCAACCAGCAGCACCGGCCAGCATCTTTAAACGCCTTTCGCTTTCGTCTCGGTACCACCCGTTTGAAATAAGCAGCTAGACAATCACGCACCGAGCGGGCACATTTATGTGCAACCAATCTTAAACACGTTGGGTAAGCGATCCTTTTCCTCTTCGCCGATGTCACATTAGGTCACCTCAAACGTGTCTGCCTCAATTATGTGTGTGCCTTCATCTTGCGAGACGACCATTTGACCCTTTTTGCTCTGCCACATACTTCGTGTGTGTGTGTGTGTGAGTTTTATTTTCCTTAAACAACCCGGAGATCAAACTGGTGTGGTCGTTAAATTGATGTCGATCAGCTTCAAGTGGATCTGACAGAACTCATCTTGTGCCAGCCCGGCTGGGCTGTGTGCGTTACATCCTGCCGAAGACGCGGCACGTTTCGGGGTCCTTGGGTGGGTCCCAATGGTGGTCGCAGCAGGAACACTACGTAGCCACAAAGTACGAAGGCACCTTGGAATAGCCTTATGGCCGGGGCCGGAGATTGATAAACGCACACACCAGTAAAGCGAAGGCCCCAATGGAGCCGCGCGCGGGATACAGGAATTTATATGTCAAGGGAACCAAGCGGCTCCAAGTACAACTACACCACCGAGACCGAGTGCCAGTGGAACGAATATTCACATGCACACCCCGCACCGGTTCCGGCTCCAGATCCGTCCGACGGCCAGATTTCGGTGCGTCCGACGGCGGGCGATGAGGGCGAACGTAACCTCACTTATTTATTGTTCAATTGACTTTAATAAACTATGATGCGAGATGCGAGCGGTCGGTTCCGTTCCGTTTGCCGTTGCCACTATGCTTGCTAGCTTGCCTGTGTGTTGGTGTCTATTGCCATGGGTCCATTGCGTATGGCGCAGAACCTTGTGGATCCGCTCCGACGTCCGGGAATCCATCGCATCGGCGGGCGTTCGTCGATATCGAAATGATGGCCTGCGGGACTTACAGTGTGTGACACTCCACGTTGTTTGCTTTGCCGGAGTTGCCGGCCGATACACACTGACTGGCTTGTGGTAGTTGTGTGGTGCCGGGTTGTTTGCGTGCGTTCACTGTTTGTGTATGTTAATTAAGTCAATTGATTGTGATCGACCGGGTAGTGTCGTAGTGGCCCGTCAGACGTCGCAGTTTTTGACGCCAACCCGGGCCCGGGTGGGGTGGTGGCCTTGGTTCGGAACGGGGAAACCTCGAAGAACGGGGCAGGCCGACTAGAGGCCAAATAGAGCTCGATAGATCAAGCGAGAGAGGAGGAAGGCCGGAGGCGCTAGGCGAAAATGAGGTACCGAGGTGTGGTGTCTTCAAGTTGCGTATACGTGGGGCGCGTCCACGGCCGAGGAACTAGGAGTTGAAGCGGGACGTGTATGGAAATCGTCGTCGCCCGGTATAATGATTTTCGCTTTGGAATAGATAGCTCACCCCAGGTCAAGGATATTGGAAGGCTTTGAACGGTTTTCGGTGAATGTGTCATTTGCATATACGTTTGCCGGCATTAGACGCATCACCAATGGTCCGGGCTACGTGAGCCGATTGAAGCGATGTCCCATAATGTAGTTGATTCCAGCGCACGATAAAGCGGCCCAGGGGCATTACGTTGCCGTAGGTTTTGTGTCCCTTAAATCGGACTGACTAAAGTTAATTTACAATGCTCCCTGAAATCGGTTTCGAATGGGGTCGGAGAGAAGTTGTCCGTTTGAGTAGTTATGAATAGGTTTTTGAAACAGTTAAAGCTTTTACCATAGCATCGCTATTGCTGGGGCATAGCATCGGGTATTGCTTTGATCGTTGATCGATCGAGTTTTATGGCTTTCGGCTCGGTTCGGTTATGGGTTCCCAAAAATCCAAAATCACCCACAGACGGTGACAAAGTTTATGAAGAAAACCAGGAAGTCTATAGAACCTGCTAAACGCGATTTAAGATTCTTACCCATGCGGCGGGCGCACTGAAAGCATCGTAAAAAGTTTCACTTTTACGCGCATTTACTTTTAACGTCGACGACGCGGTCGACTTCCCGTTGGCATTATGCGTGCGCCAGCCCGGAGCGTGTTTCGACTGGCGATTGTGAGTCAAGTTCAAGGTTTGTGAACTGGAGCGACTGGCAAGCCAAAATTAGGCGACTGGTCATCGCGGGAACCGCGGAACTTGGGTGCGCTGCGGTGAGCTTTTCGCCTTCGAATGCAGCGTCTTCGGAAACCGCAGAAGATGGCGCAGCAACATGTGGCTTCGGTGTCTGGCGGTGGAGCGGTGGTCCAGAGGAGCGAGACCTTCCACAGGGGCCCACCGGCAACACAACCTTCACCGCAGCTCCGCAGCCGAGAAGGGGTTCGGTTCCCATCGTTTCGAATTTCCGACGCCATTCTTTGTCCAATTTTCGCTCCGCCGGTTGGGAAGTCGTACCGGCGGTGTGTCCATGTACGCGGCAAAGCTCACGGGCAAAGGCAAAGATCGTGTGCGTGTGTGCATGCTTTGTGGCCGGATACGCGGAGTGTGTCGGTGTGTTGGTGGCCAACGCGCTGATGGCCTTTTCGCGATGGTCAACCGCGCGAAGAAACGCGCAAGAAACCGAAGAAGATGATTTTCAAGGTTAACCGCTTCCTCGCGGTGCTCTCCAACGTCCAACTTGTGTGGCGAACTTGAGCGTCAGCAACTTAACCTTTTTCTTTTTGCTCTTCAATTTGATTGCTTCTCTCCTCCGTCGCCCATGATCGCGGGGGATCGTGAGTGTGTGTTCCGCGAGGAGGTTTGCTGGAAACAAGTTTTGATTACGTGTGGCCTGCGGCCCGCCAGGCGATGTCTGGGCTTTCGAGGTAGAATGGCCTCGGCGGTAAGTGCAAAAATTGGATAAAAAGAAGAGTGACTTTGGGCCGGCGCGAAAGTTGGCTGCTCGTCGTTGCCGTCGTTCCGTCCTACGGCTGCACCTTCACGATCACGATAATTGACTTGAGTGCAAAAATTACGGATTTCATACGGATGCTCCCGGTGAACGAAGGGGTTTGTCTCGGTTTTGCATAGCCTCCCGGGCACTTGAGCCATACAAACAGGCGCACGGTTTGCGATGCAGCTCGCTGGGAAGCCGATGGAGCTCTTGAGTTCTTGCCGGTTCTATTGCCATTAGTTCGTTTTTTTGGCAGTACGTGTGGAGGCTGCTGACGTCGACACGATGAAGTCCGTCAGCGTCCGGTTTGTAAAGTGGCTGTTAATTGAGGGAAGTACGAGCTCATCGGCGCCGCAGTTGGCAAACAGTCCGTTTGGCGAAACGGTCGGTCGTACTTTGTGGTGATTGTTTGAAACGACGGCTTTGGGCTCGGTGTCGTAATTAAGGTAAGGTTGGCGGCCCTCACGAAATACAGCCTCGAAAGATTTGCGTTCTACTGAGTGACTCGATACCCATAGCATATAGGTTCAGCGAGTCCAAAAAGATTACTGAGAACTTTTAAAAACTGCGCATCATTTTTTGAAACTGGCGACTATCAAAACTTCAAGTCGCTTGGATCATCTCTTTGCCCCGATATCCGGATAGCTGTCACTGTTGTTATTTTTACACACACTTTCTCGGCATTTGCTTCCTGTTGGCTTTTCAATACCTCAAAAGGATATGGTTCAACATATGACGATGAAGAATAAACCCAAAAAAGCTGTTGAAAAGTTGAAATTGAGTGTGAACGATTGTACTACACTCAAAGAGGTCTTAAATGAAACGGAGCCCTATGGGTTAAGAGAGCAACTTAAGTCGGCGAGTAAAATATTAAAATTTTGGTATATAAGGTGTGTGAATTAATTCTTGCCGTGTTACAATAGATGGCGTTACTCACTAAATGAAAAATTTTTTTAAAATGAAATATGTGATTGACAGCTACTGTCATTACGCATCTAACGCAGTATAGATTATTTAGTCAAAGTGTAAACAACACCTGCTTTAAGCATCTGCAAATGTTGAGTTGTTGTTCCTGGTAAAGGTGTTTTTGCGGAGAGTACTTTTTCATTAATGCTTGCACGGCAAAAAAAAGAAGTTCTTGTACCGAATCGTCACTGATGATCCAAAGAGGAGTTATTACAAGAATTCTAAACGCAAAAAGGCCTGGGTACAGCCTAGAGATCCAGGCCCATCGCAGCTAAAGCGAAATATTCAATTTGCAATGGTTATGCTGTACATATGGTGGGATATGAAAGGTGTGGTGTAGTGCGAGCTTATAAAACCTTATTAAATTGTTGAAGGACAATCCCATAAACCACAATTGATGCATTTGATGTAAAGCTTTGGCCATAAAACGACGGAAATGGGATAAAAGACATGATAAACTGATTTTTCAAAATTACAAACCCTCGACCCCACACTGCAAAACTGCACAAAACCTATCCCAAAAATATAGGTTGGTACCAGATGTTGCTCTTTCGGACTACTACTTGAAGGTATTGAAAAATGGGTCTCTAATTGTATCGCTCCTAAAGATAAGAAATTCTATTGACAAGGAATCGAGAAACTACCTAAAAGATGGGAGAAAGTAGTAGGTAACGGCGGACAATATTTTTATTAAAGTAGTCATACGTTTTGTTCTTGTAGGTCACAAATGTCGAATAAAAATGGCAAAAATTAATTCACACACCTAGTTTAATACCATAGTTTTTGTAGAGGCTTCCGCATTTGGATTTCTCATTGAGCCTTTGGAAGAAATATTCCTTTAATTTGTAGAACTTATATGAGTTTTACCCGGCGTCTCCATCAGTTCCACATTGTTTCCAAAGTTTGTATTTTGTTTTAAAATTTACACTTATTTGGGTTTGTGATACCATCCAACCTGCCATTGAGTATTGTTTGGACAAACATTAGCTTATTCGACGATGCTCAACTCGGGACACTTGTTTGAAGGCACATTGTTGCACTTTTGTGCGGACGTGTCTATCGTCCTCCGACCGACGATTGCCCAGCCTGTAAACATCCGTTTCCATACATCTTTTCCAGCCCCTGGCTAGCCCGGAACCGAGCATCGGGGCCACCGGCTCACGAAGCTGCGCACGACTCGTGGCGCTGACGCTGCTTTTCGCTAAAAATAAACCATTATTACTTATGAGACTAACTGGCCGAGCTGGCGAATCACACTCACAGCAACACGATCCTCTGTTCTGGGAAAGGCGTCTTTGTGGTTGGCTCTTCGGAACATGTGTTTTCAAAATGTCTACGGTTTTTTTTCCTGCAATTCTTTGAATAAATCCCACCAAAAGAGAGAGGGAGAGAGAGAGACGGTCCCGGTATCTTTATGCCGGCAAGTGACACTAACATGTTTGCAGTGTTTGTTGTTTGCGTGCGTGTGTGTCTGTGTCGGGGGGGGGGTCTAACAGTTGAATGTAAAACCGGAGAATGTCGAAGCCAATCATCAAAAACCGCCTGAAACCGTGCCCGGCCCCGCGGCCGTGGTGGGGTAGATAAAAGAAAACCAAGAGGAAGTATGGAACGCAGGGAACGGCCGCAAGGCGCACAAAACGAAAACGAAGCAAAAGTGAGCAAAGAGTTTACAAACATAAACAGAACGAGAAGAGAACACAAGAGTAAGCGCCAAAGGGGCCAGGGGCTCGGCTCGGCCGGACAGGAAGAATGCATTATTATGCACATTTTACTGTTTGAGTTTTGTAGAGAACGCCATTTTTTTGTCCGTTTCCATCCGTGTGGCTTTCGGCGTTGCTGGAGCGTATTGCTGTCGTTCGCGCAAGATGCTCTTGAGTGGCTTGAAACTTCCGTTTCATGTGCTCTGGCGCAAACACACAGTGCCGTGCGGCGAAGTGAAGATGTAAAATGCAAAAGCGAAACACGTGTCTTTGGGACAGCTGAACCAACGTCCAATGGCGACCGGACACTGTCCGTTTTGTGCGAAATGCAACTTATGTTAGAAACAGAAATTGACTTACGCCACTTCATTAATAATTCTCGCTTTTCCTATCCATTGCCTATTACGTTTATGAAGAGTACACACAGTCATTGGCCACGTGGTCGCCGTGTTGCAAATAAAAGTTGAGTGGTTGCACTTTCGCAAAACAAAAAAGGAAAAACAGCCACGCAAATGTTTTACCATGTTCCATGCTCATCACATATTAATTAAATTACCGTGTACAAGAAAGGCGCAGGGTCAAAAGCAAAACGAACGAAACTATTGAGCGCGTGTTGTTAAATATTAATACACAAATGCCGAGTGCCACCGAGTATTACGGAATTTGTTTTCAATTAGTGGCTGCTACCCGGCTCCGAACATGTAGCTACATTTTATGCCCCTCAACTCCCGATACGCCGATACGAACGAATATCGGGTCCCCGGGCGGCTCCCCGAACCCACGGTCCCCCCAAAAACGGAACCGTTTTTCGTCATTTATTAAACCACCGTGAACTGCAACAAAAAAGTAAACACGAAGAGCAATCGAAAGAACCGCGAAAGCCAGCGCCGCCACGAAAAAAAGGACGCGCCGCACAAGCGACGCAGATTCGGGGAGAAAAAGTCGTGAATCGGTTGTGACATGCCTCGAATGAAAGCAAATTGTGTATAAATTGAATTATTATTTTACACACATGCATGTTGCGCGGAGTTGCGCACTATGCTGCCACCAGCGCCCCGGCCCCGGCCAACGTCTCCATTACGTGCCTGGCCGCCGCCGGGTGGTGGTCGATTTTTGCTCGGTTCGGTCACTGGCTGACTGGCGGTGTGTGCAGCAGAATCCGCCAATCGAGCTGCTCAATTGTTGACACAGAAATAATGTTTACACTCGCCGGAAAAAAGGGGAAAAAAGCGATAGAGTGAGATGAGAAATGACCGGCTCGGCTGGCCTCTCTGTGTGTGGATGTGTGTTGACTTTTGGTTATGATTTCTTTGATGTACGACTTTATGAAACTGTCCCGGCGCTGGCGCGGAGAACCATCGCCGCCCGTGGTCGCGGTGTGGTTTCTCGTTCATAAGCATACCCCCGAATTCGAGGCCGGCTAGTAACATGATGCGAACATATCAAGCACATCCGTCGGCGAAGTTTCGTGTTTGGGGTTGCAAACTCCAATTGGGCAAACATTTTCGACGTCCTCTTCTGTTTTTCGTCGAAATTCTGTTGTGAATTTGTGATTTAAATTAATTTGATTCGCAATTCCGTTAATGGGCCACAGCACAGCTTCATAATTTATTAAAAGAGCGACCAGAGTGTCTGTTTGACAGCTCGCTGTGGCAGCTTGTCTAATTGATGGCAGCACGGAAACGATTCACTCGATAAAACATTGTGTTTGTATATTTGTTATTTTTGCACCTCCGGACCAACATCATTTGTATCATCACCAGCAGGACGATGTGTTTTTATCGATTTCGCTCGTTAATCCGTCGCCCGTTTGATTCCTGTCGCGCGTGCAGTTTTTGGAGTGCAACACGTGGCTTGGAAGGAACTCTCGAGAGCGCTCCGCCTGGGCGCCTCAGAGCTGTCATCGTCGTCGTCGGAGGTAGCCGCCCAAGACCCGGCTCTGTGGTGCGAGAAAAACCATTTTCTCGACACGCTTCGGTAATCAGCTTTATGACCAATTTCCTGCCCGCCGGCACCTGTCACGTTCCTGGTCGGTAGTGTTGTAGCAGCCGAGAAGAAGATTTGATTGGTTTCGAACGTTTCTTCTTTTGATATTCGAGATGGGACGTCGTTGAAGAATGTTTTCCCATGGCCCCCTAACCCTATGGGCACCCATCACTGGCTCACCCGTTACGAACATCGAGAGATTGTCTGTTTTGATGAGGCATATTTTAAAATTGGTACACCCCGTTGCTGGGTGCACCAATTACTCCAAATATTAATTCCGACATTCGGCGAAGGGTGGGTTTGTTTTTAGACACCGCCGGTCGAAGAATTTCGGACAATAATATGGTTCCTCCGGAGCTCCACGTGCGCCGCCAGCTGCATGTCGCACGGGGGGCAGCACGGCAAACATGTCAAAAACCCGAAGGGCTCGCGTCCGAAGACATGGCCCCGTTCCCGGCGACTACTATTAATACATGCCAAAGTGGTCGGCAGGTCGGTGGGGGCTGGGTGTGCCATTCTTCGGCCGACCGTCGAAATCTGATCTCCCAAAACCGATCAGTCCGGTCGACAAGCTTGGGCGGTGGGCAAGGCATGTGATGTGCTGGTGACGGACAGACGGACGCGTATGTGGCCAGGACTAGGGCCAGGAAAAGTCACTTTCACGCCCACCGCACCGCGTCGACTTGGCACCGTCCTGGCGACGCGCGTGGGTTGTCTAAATGTGACAATTATTTATCTTGTGTTATGATTTCGCTTTTCAACTTTCGCGCACGCGAACATATGGGGCGGGTCATCACCAACACCCGACGGTGGGCAGCGTGTGTGACACCTTTTGACCCACCCACCGTACCGCGGGCCGCACCGCATCTGCTGGCAATAATTGGAACCACAACACGGGGACGCATCACCGCCACTCCGAAACGGTCGAAGTGATCGGTTTCAAAAATAGTCCACACCCGCTGGGCAGCATCTTCGGGCAGCCGGTCACCCGGTTCTTCTTGGAACGCAGCGCCAGCAGGGATGACGTGGGCTCTGTCTGGTCTTGCGGCTTGCGGTGTGCTTCGAGAATATTTCCTCGATCGATTGTGTGTGGCACGCGGTTTGGCCGGAAATAAATCATCATATCTCGCTAGCTCTCTCGCTCTCTGTCTCTCTGGAGGCTAATTTTTGGGTGGCCACCGGTTCCGGGTGTGCACCGAAAGAACGCGTTCTTTCGGTGCACTTATTTATAGAAACCCTACCGGATTGACCCACTCGTGTGCGTGCTCCACGGCAACCCGTGCTGGCCAAAATGGCCTTTAATTGGCCGCGGGAACTCGTGGCTTAATGGGGCCTGTCAACCTTCATCTAATCACTCGCCGCCGCCGCCGGTCGGGAAAACGGAGGAAAACCGCCCGGCCCGGATACCGCGGCTCTTGTTGCGGTGTTGTTGTCCTTTGGCCACTGTTGTTGGAAACTTTTACACCGTATTTTAATAACCGGCGGGTGTTGGTGGGCGAGTCATTTTTTCCCGACCCGACAAATTACCCCAATGTTCGTTTGAGTGGAAAATTTGGTTTGCACTCGACGCGCGCGCGCTCTCGATGGTTTTTGGTGGTTTTTCTTTCCTTCGCGCTCACAACGCGGCTGATGGTTTGTAGATAAAGCTCGAACGAATGATGAATGTGGCCTTTTATCTGGTGATGGTTGGCTCCTGACGGGGTGTTGAAATTGTGAAGAGCGCAAAATGATTGGTGGCGTGGCAGCAATTTTCCTTCCGCCGTTTTGATTGATTTGCACACATCAAGCCGAAGATACGTCGGAACGACCCCATCTCACACACGCCCCCCATTGACGTGTGTGGCAGCCAGAACACACACACACACACACACGGGGGCGAGCCGATCTAGTTAATTGGTGGCAATGAAAGATGTGTCAGTTTTATTGGCGTGCTTAATTTGCGCGATTAGCCCATCCAATGATTTGATGGCTGCTGGGAAAACTCCGCCGCCCGGCACGGTGCACGTGGGGAGGGCCGTACGAGGAACGAAAGTGACGAAAGTGCACCCGACGACGTGTCACACGTGTGGTGATGGGCGTTTTCACTTTAGACACGTGATTTATTATTCGTTTCAAAAATGTGATTTATGATTTTGTTAATTCACAAAATTGCCAAACATGTTCGGTATCGCTTCTGTGCCGGGTTGTAAGTGGTGTAAGGAGCTGAAACACACCACTTAGAGCCGGGGCTGTAACTTAAAATGGGCAATATAATATTAGTTAGTATAATGCTGAAATGATTTTTCCCTTTCTCAAAAATATTTTCATATTGTTAATGGATTCAAATGATTTGTTATTTGTCAAATGGGAAATTTTCACTATTTTTATGCGTAAATTTCATTTATTTTACAAATTATTTTAAATACAATCATCATTAAAGTTAGTTAAATACAATCATCGTCTAGTCGGGAACTTGTCACTGTGCAGTCAATAGCCAAAATACAGGGTGGGCAAGCGATGGAAGCTTAAACTTTGGTCATTTTGAATACGAAATTCGAAGACGACTGAAGACGAAGTGAAAATTGTTGTAAGCCAAGAAGAAAGTCTCATTACTCGACACAATGGAACCAGGCTTATCAAGTCGCGCCCGATACAGATCAGCCTGGTTAAAGTCACCCAAAAGAAGTACAGGGTGTTCCATTAAGATCTAGAGATTGAAATGTCAGAGTGGAGTTATTACTCCGCCATTTTCAGGTCGATTTTGACAAATCAGTTAAATTCTGAATCGTCAATGTATGTCATTTTAGTCATGGATCAATTTACGGTAAAACAGCGGACTGAAATTGTAGCGCTGTACATTGAAAAAAAAAATCATCTATTTGGACAACTATGAAAACTGTACGTGCTTATTGTTGCACAATTTCTTGTGACTTTTTTCTGTGGGGCTATTTGAAGAGTAAGGTCCATACCACCAAACCGAAGCCTATTGAAGAACTAAAGGCTATATCACAGCGGAAGCTGCTTCTCTTACGCCCGAAATGTTGTCAAAAACAATAAAAAATGCCAAAAAAAGGGCCGCTTTTTGTGTGTCTAATGGAGGTAATCATTTGAACGATATTGTATTCTGAGTAAATTATCAATAAACGGCATTTTATACCCTAAAAAAATCTTATTCATTTGTCAAAATCGACCAAAAAATGGCAGAATTATTTGACATTTCAATCTCTAGATCGTAATGGAACACCCTGTACATGATCGTGTGATTCCATGCAATGTAGTACTCAGCTCAAGTTTATGTTTTCTTCAGGACTCAATATTAACATTTAATGTGGAGCCGAATGTCTTATTCGTTGATGAGCAAGAAAAGTGTGTGAAGAGCATGTGAGAGAGTAAGTGTATGGAGTGTATAAAAGTGTTTTTAACGGCATGAAAGATCATCGTATTTACCTGAATTAAGTCAATAAAACATAGGGCTTGCTGTTTCAATAAAGCTTCATTCAGTTTAATTTATACTTTGCAACAGCTTTAATTATATCCTTTTTTGTGCGCTCCTGCACAATCGAACGCTTAATCTCCGCGATTCGCTGTGCACACTGGCCTGGGCCCGACAGTCACGTTCGGAATTGAAACACTGCGCCATCTTACCGGTGCCGTTTTTGTTCCGTTTCGACACCGTAAGTGAAATTGCACTAAAACGGCTCAATTAAGGGAGCATACGGAGGCCAGGCCATGTATCGACCGTTTATTATCCGCCGAACGACACGCTCTAGGTGTGTGTGTGTGCAAGGGTCCGTCTTCACCGTAGATTTTCCACCGTCATGGTTTTTGCTCTCGCAAAACAAAACCGAAAAAACAAAACTTCACAACACTGACCGTTTTGCACAAATTTCTCCCGCTCCAAAAAGGGATCCGTCCGATCCGGGTCCGAGTCCGGTGCAATGGTCCGGGCTTGACCATTGTTGTGGGCGCTGCACGTTAAGCATCTGCTAACTAATAGCGCTCCATCATTACCACCCACCGGGGCGGCAGGTGGGTCCGGTTGGAAAACCCGCCCCGGGCCCTGGAAAGTGTTTTCTTCGGCTGGAAAATGCATTTCCACCAATTTGAGCGCTCAGCGCAAAGAACAATTCCCGGTGCCCGGCCGGCCGGAGGCGTCGTTGGCCACTTTTTTCCTTTACCCCCGGCCCCCGCTTCGGTTCTACCATTTTCCATAATAACATAAAATAATAGAAAACCATCAGAAATCTGTTATCTGCAGTAATGAAAATCGTGTTTCGTGTACGGTAAACGGGTGGACGCCACTCGAAGACGAGCGTTCGGAGCTGGTCGCTCCTGCTGCTGCTGCGAAACTACTCGAGCCGGCAGCAAAAACGCGGTGGCGAAGGACACGTCACAATCGGTGCGCAAAAGTGCCATTTTCCTCTCTCCGGAAGCGCGCGCCTGACTTATAGGGTCTTCGAAGATAAACCGAAAAAAGAAAACGGTTGGAAAACGGTTGTGCACGAAAAGAGGCACACAGACAGCGGGTGCTGATTGCATAGGGACGACTCGCACGGCCACAGGGCGTACGACGACGACGACGACGACGTACACCTTGGTCGTTGGTTTTTGCCAACTTCGCACCTGCAACGGCAACGGCCCTCTTGAGAGTGCAATATTGTGCTGCACCCATCTGTGCGCCTGGGCGCGGCGAAAATAAGCGTCACCTCGCGTCTCATCCCGGCCCGGAACGGAAGGAACGCTTCTCAGACACGCGAGAAAAGCGAGAGTGTGAACAATAATAATAGAACAGTGTGGTGGGCCGAGGCCGGGCCGGCCCGCTGCGAAGCGAAAGGGGCGCCAACGATGATGATGATGGTATTAAGAAGAGCTGTATAAATTGTAGCCATTTTCAAGATAAATTCATAAGCGCATTCGCGCGCGCCCCCACGCTGCCAAAACGGCTCGCTCCGAATGTCCTGGCGGTAGGACATTTTTCAACAGGTCGCTTCGTTCGCTTCCCTGTTGCTTCGGCCGGCTACAAATCACGTCGGAAAAGCATTTCTCACCCGGGGCAAACGTTTTGCTGTGATTTTCATTCGAAAGAGAGCCATCGCCCGCCGTATTTATGCTCCTCTGTTCATTTGATTTTCGCCAGCACCGCCAGCGTAAGCTGTTGGTGGTTTTGGACGATTTTCTGTCCCGTTTCTAAATCGCGCCGAACAACAGTGCTCAATCGGGTCGGGTCGCGCTTCCTTCCTGTACCAGGACCACAACCGTGCGTGTACGAGGTTTGTTCAAAAAGTATCGCGACTTTTCAATTTCCGCGGACTACGTATATCCGATTTTCAAAGTTTTTGTGGCGTTAGGTTGCTACACATGTCAGTGACTTATGGTAAAAATTTCGGCCATTTTGAGTAATCAGTAAATTTTGGACAGCTGTTTTGCTTGGGCGTGTTTTGACTCATCGTCGATTTTTGTGTACGCCAAAACTCTAATTGACCACGAAGCGGTAATTTAAGTTTTGGAAACAGAAAAAACAGAAAAAGTCACAGGGGGCCAGATCTGGGGAATAAAGTGGCTTTGGCATCACTAGAGAGTTGTTTTGGCCAAAAATTCGCGCAGAAACAACGATGTGTTAGCAGTGTCGCAAAAGCCAATTTTTGTTTTTCCACAAATCCAGACGTTTGTGGTGGATTGCTTCGCGCAAATTGCACATAATTTTTAGGTAATATTCCTTATTGACCGTTCGACCCTTTGGCAACAACTCGTGATGCAACACGACCCTACAATCGAAGAAAACTGCAAGCAAAACTGTTCGCAATCGATCAAAGTAGGCTTTTCGACGTTCACATCTTCTCGGCCTACTGAGAAAAATTTTAAACACCGATAAGCAATGCTTTTGGTCTTAAAAGCTTCACCATAAGCCACAATCAACATTTCGATTGCGTCCGAGCACTTAATTTCGTTTTTCATACAAAATTTGATAAAGATTCTTTGCCATCCATTTTTTGGAAGAGACAAAAATCGACGATGGGCCAAGACACGTGCACACTAAAAAAATTGTCAAAAATTGACTGATTTTTCAAAAAATTTCAACTTTTCACCAAAAAATCACTTACATGTGTAGCAATCCAACGCCACAAAAACATCGGAAATCGGATATACGTAGCCCGCGGAAATTGAAAAGTCGCGATACTTTTTGAACAAACCTCGTATGTGTTGAACAAGCGACCCGTCGAGTGTCGAGGGTTTGTCGTGCCTCATGCTGCGTGTTTATGTTTTGTTACCGTCCTGAGTCCTGAAGAGGACGCTCCGATAGCTCCCGCAGAAGCAACAGGCTGCGCTCGTTCGTCCGTTTATTGGGATAATGGCGGTTGATGTCAGCAAATCGGAAGTGCTTCAGCGGTGATCAGACCACAACTGTGCCTGCGCCTCTCTTGCGCGCACAGTCCTTCTTAGCAAACCTTAGTTCCTCGTTTGCATGCCTAGAAATGACTACATTCCCCGTGAGTTTATTATCTCCCCCTGAGGCTGAGTAATGGCGGCCGCTTTCGGTACGCTCGATAAAGTGTGGTAAATGATAACTTTCGGTCCGCTTTGCGCCTTCGCAGCGCGAAACTTTTCATTAAGCGGCCACCATAAACTCCCACACCCACACACCCACAAAACTGTCGTTTACCCCGGGAACTTTGCGAGGCACAGGACGACTGTCATCGATCATGCACTGCAGCGCGCGCTCCTCCCGCAGACTGCTTGGCTGCCTGAGTAATCGCACGCGGGTCTGACATTAATCGAGCGTCTCGGGGCACGCCAAGAAGCTACGCCTGTTGCCGAAGACACACCGTACCGTGAGTCCCGCGATGCGATGCAATCGCGAGAATTGGTGGGTCCGGGTCCGGGCGTACATGCGTACTTGTAATTGCGGCCCGTCGTCCTGGGAGCAGCCCTCGAATCCCCAGGCCGTCGCGTAACGAAAGTGACAATGTGGCAGCAACTTGGCGCAGATTAACGCACGGCACACACCAACCACAGACGGCCGGTGACGACACTTGCCGTCATGACGACGACGATGACGACTGCCGGCGAGAAACGACGATGGTGTAGCAATTAATTACACGAGTTTAGGAGTGTGATTAGATCATTGCACGCTGACAGTTCCCCGTTGAGCGCACGCCAAGAACGCGATGCGGGGCCACCGGTGATGTCTATCTTAGTGCGCGAGTCGGCCTCGGGACTAGGAGTTTTGAAGTTTCAACCGGCGTTGCGTTTTCCCGGACCCGGACGACGATGTGGGGCATGCTCAGGGCGAGATTATCTGGGCGCTAGTTATTTGGGACGCCCCGAATGGTGGCCGAAATAGTTGTTGGTACTCAACAATAGTACCGTGCGGTCAACATTGACAACCTAATCCGGAAGGTCGATAGCATAGGTGCTTTGTTAGCTAAATACTTACAGACGATTGATGTGTTGCAGTTCAAAATTTTTTTTCAATCTTCTGGGAACCGTTCTGAGCCTTAGCTGATAGCTGCTTGTCCCAAACGCACGTCCGGTAGATAGTTCTCTACTAGCATTCACCCGATCCATATCCATGTCCGTATTTGTCCGTGATCGGTTCGTGGGCACGTTCGAGTTCCCCGATTGCCGAAGTTTTTGCAAAGGACTCCCCGATTCCGGGCCCAGTTCCAAGGACGCGAACGTGATTCTGGCGCGCTGCTTGGGTTACGCAACTCCACCGGGATCACCCGGATTCAAGGTTATCACCCGCACCGGCAACGATTTAGCGAGCCAAAAGCCCTGGCCGAAAGTTCAACCATACAGACCCTCCGGTGTGGAGGGGGAAGGACTTTTCATTTGACAACTGACTGCTTGCTGGTGGCCCGGCGTGGCAGGCACTGTTTGGCGTGGTTTTAGACAAATAAATTTATATTAATTATCACCGTAATTAATTGGGTTGCGCGAATTCATTGGACTAATTAATTTATCCCTCTGCCGAGACGCCCGAGCGGGCTCTCTCTCTCTCCCCTTCTCTCCCGTTCTCTCTGTCTCGCCCGATGTCTACCAGGCTCCGGTTTGGGAAAAATGTGCGTTTTCCCGAGACGGATCGGAGCCGGTGCTGGACTTTGGCGAAAGTTTTGAAGTATCCATCGGTTACTTTCGCCCGCCACGGAGGCCACTCGTGCGGAGGACTCCCCAGACGGATTCGGCGTAGTCTGCTGGTCAGAACGTTCGCGAACGCGCGGAGGATGAGCCGCGCGGCGGCGGGGTGGTTTGTAATTTATTGAGATGACAATTTAATGTCGTTAATTGATTTGCCGGAGTTTGTCTTTCGGAGCTGTCACATTTTCGACGGGAAAATGTTTTGCTCCACTTACATCATTCACGCGCGCGCGTTCGCCTGCTCCGAGACCTATAGGCCATGTGGTCGCGCCCGGCGGGGTTCATAAATTTCCTCAGCCACCCCCTGGGCGGGGGGACTGGTTTGCTGGGCCCGGACGCGTCCGGGTGATGTCATTCCGGCGTGTTTAGGGCGATGTTTTGCATCGAGAGTCATCAACTGTGCCGAGGAGAGCAGCGGTCCTACAAGCTAGACAAACTGTGTGATTCATTGCTCTACGTGGTTCTTGGTAAACTTGCTTTGCTACGTCATTGCAAGTTGATTGGACTGTAACTGTAAGGTTTTAAGGGCATTGTGAAATGAATGTGTTAAATTGAAGGTAGAATCATGAACATAGCAAAGCATAGAATCAGAAGTCTTGTATAATGTTGGACACCTTTCGAGCGCGCTCGTCTATTGGATGTTGAGTTGGGTGAGCTAGACACGAAGTCTAATCACTTGCGGCGCGCATAAAGCGGTAAACATCACGTTCGGTCTGAGAAGTCACACGTGTCAATAGAACCTTGCGCGATGGATACGCAAATCGCAAAAAATATCTTCGCCATTGAGCCATCGCAAACGGGGTCGTTGCGAATGGATATGAAGATGTCTCGGGCCAGCAAATCCCCGAGCCGGAGCCGTTGAACCTCTCTCCCGTGCGTTCTAATTCTTCCGATTGCTGCTATCACAATCCCTGACGTGCTGCCAGACACACGATGCAACAACAACTGCATGGTGGCAGTTTGCTTCTTGCGAACGTGTCCAAGGTTAGATGTGGGTTTCTATTGCTGGTATGTCACGATCGTAACCGACCGGTGATTACTGACGCCGTCCGGTGGCTCACTTTTTGTTTCTTGGGATGGCGAAGCTAAATTTCTCATCCTCCTCGCCTGGGTTCGCCATTGCTCATTTGACTGACCCCGGCACGGTATTTGTCAATCATAATCATAAACGATTCGTTTTGATTACCACCAGCTTTTCGCGCGCACCAATCGTACGCCAATTTTTCGGAGCCCCATTCGGAGCCTTCGTCCTTTTTGTGTTGGTAAGGGCAGAGAAAAAAAAGTGCCTAGATTATGATGATGCTGGGGACAAACCCCACGCGAAAGAACGAGAAATGAATAGGTTCGAGAAGGAGCAAAAATAATATCCCGCTACGCGGCGGCATTGATATTAATGGAAAAACGGACCCCGATCCGGGAACGGCGACGAACACTGTGACGTTATGCTGGAAAATGGGTTCCAATTTCCCTACGGACCGGGGTGGTTAGATTAGTTGCTGTTTTGGTAAGGCACGAGCCATGGGGATCCATTTCCCAGGCCAGCGTTTTTTTCCTCTTGACCCTCCTTCCAGGGAATATCAATGGACGAAAACGGACAAGAAAAAAAAACGGCCCAACGGATCCTGCGTCAATATTGGAAGGGAATCTCGCGGGAAAATTTGACACCGCCGGTCCCTGTTTACTTTCCGGTGGCCCTCACGGAGATTTGCACAATAAAAAATATAACAATAATGACGATTAGACTAATAAAAATGACCCATAATCATTACCATCAATTTTGATGGCCGGGCGGTCGGAACGGTCGGACGAGTAAGGTCAGCTCTCGGTTCCCTAGTGTCCGGTGGATCGACGCTAAACGAGTTCTGCATATTAAAGCCATTTTTACACTACCCGGCGCCGCCGGTTTGCTCGATAAGTGGGTGGTCGTAAAAACCACCATCATCATCATCATCATGATGGTATATCATCAATCCCGTTTACGCACTGAACGGCTTTGAATTAGTGACGCTAGATGGAAAATCAATTATGGGTTTCGATTTTTCTGTTTTTCCATTGTGCTGGGTTGGGTTCGCACGGTGAAAAATTAACAAACTGATTCCGGGAACCGGTCTTCGGGTTTTGCTGACGTTCGTGAGCTACCGGTCGTTGTTGTGCATTGATTAAATTCATTCGGAAGCCTTTGAAGGCCGGCAAATTTGTTTTTATCTGCCAAATGGTGCCAGCAAAATCTCTGCCATTCACTGACATGAATAAATCACCATCCGCCGGTGGTCGTATGCAAACGGACATTTAGCCAGCATAATTAAGCTGTTAATTTTGATTGCAATTCGCTGGCGATGCGGTGCTACGTCATTCTATTGGGTTTTATTGGTACGCGTGTTTAGGCCATCTTTTTTTGCATCGGTTGCTGATGTAACGGGAAGCAACATGAATCGGAAGTGAATTTTTTGTGATCTCTCGCCACGTATATTTAGGCACATACACATGTGAACCTGATGCGGGGTAGGTGCTTGAAATGTGAATTAAAATAACTGCTAAACATTGCTCAATATTGCACGGATTGACGCGGAAAACAGTTGGAAAAACAAGATACCATTTAATAGTGTAGCCTTCTTTAAAAGTTATTCACGAGGCTACACAAACATTGTGCGCTCTTTTGAACGGTGATCTAGTATTCATTGTCGAACACTGTCGCATGATATGGTAAACATTTGCATAAAATGCTTCTGGCTGTTTATTTTGATAAGTTATGAGAAAACATAGCATTTTATTTGAGAGCTTTTTTGCGTTAAACATAAATGTTTCTACAAAGCATTGAAAAGTGTTTAATAATATGATTTATGGTTTTCGGTTCAACATTCTTATTTAGGCAACCAAGTAGTTTTGGCTCCATCTTTTCGGTCTTAAATTTAGTTGAGAAGTGTTTTTTTATAAAGTATAGTTTACATCCTATTAAAAGTGTTTCGATCGATCGTGATTTTATTCAAATGAAAATGATAAATATACGAATCAGTAGAAGAATAGAGATACAAGTAAAAGGCATAAAACTCAAATTGGGATGGTTTGTTACAAATTAACGAAAAGTTAACACAAGGGTTAACAAAAGTTTAAAATGAGTCATTTGTGAACAAGCGACTTCCTAAAACGAAGTGAAATTTTGAGTTCTTTCGTTTGAGGGAAAGCACAAACGCATTTTAATAATGTTTATTCGCTAGAGAACATACTGGGCCGTATTTATCATAATGTATCAAGGTGTTGGTACCGCTTTAAGAAATTTTTTTTTTTCTTCAATTTTGCTTCTATTGTTTCTTTTTTCACGCGGCACGATGATTCGGTACACTTCACTTGATGCTCATCGTTGTTCACTTCTGGTTCCGCTTCCGGGCTTTCCGAACCAAATTCAAAGCAATGCATGGTTCGTTGAAAATCGAACTGTTTTTGTGTCGTTCGGAAAACTACAGCGAAACATTAGTTGCAGCAACTGAAGCAAACACAGACTCTATTCACACTTCGAGCCAAGAACTCAGGTTGATGTGCAAATCAGCTTTTCATTTCGCTCGAACAAACTCGAAGCAGAAGCTGTGCCTCGTTGCTGTGTAGCTCTACCGGTCTGACACCACAATGCCGGGGGCTCGGAAAAAACCCCAATATTTACTTTCTAGAGTTTCTTAACATACTCTCCTGACCGCGCCCCCCACCCGCATATGTGTTGCGGGGTCATACTGTGCTCTGGATGCGAAATGCAGACACGGGTACGGTGCTTGTGAAGCTTGAAAAATCGGAAATAGTATAAATGCGATCCTTCTCGCTGATTTGAATATTTTAAATCCATCCCCCGGAAGGCACATCTCGGCACCCAACTGCAGCTCGTCCCGGTGAGCATATTTGGGTCGGAAGTTGCATCCTTCTCGGTGGCCCAGCTAGCGAGATGGAAGTGTAGTGCTTCATCACACCCGCCTGGCCCCCGTGTATGCGACGGAGCCAACGGAGTGCAATTGAATGATCATTTTTCCATTCCACCAGCCCCACGACCTACGCATCCGGCCGTGGAGCAGAAGTAAGGGGCACCATATAAGCAGGAATTAGGTACGGTTTCTGGATTTTCTGCCCCAAGACGTGTGCACAAAACGCGGCGGCGCACCGACCCGGCCCGACCCACGCTCCGATGGGACCTATAAAGTGCACTTTTAACTCCATTTATAATACTTTCACACCCGCCGTGAAGGATACGCGGCGCGTTTTCGATTTTTATCCGGCCATCGTAAGGATTTCGCCGTCGGTTGGTCGGTCGGTCAGGATGGCGCCCCGATAACCGGCAACTGATTTATTCACTTACGTGTCCCGCGAGGGAATCGCTTCGATTCGAGGCACCGGAACTGACTGCGATTGGGTTCGCGTGGCGCGGTGAGGCGAGAAGTTCTTGGAGGATGGAGCGACGCCGGGATTTGGGTCTCAATTTTTGTTGCGCCCATCCGGCGCCGTGCAAAATATGTAAAATTTTATTTATGGCTCCCAGTTGAGGCGAACGCCCACGGTTCGTGCGGTAATTTATTATTTACGAAAGGGATCTGTGCCCGGTCGGTGTGTGTGTGTGTGAGTGTGTGCTCCTGTTTGATTGCTTATCTGTGCAGCTTTAAGGAATCTAATCGACTCAAGAAGACCACGTCAACACCCTTCCGGGGTTTTAATTATAGTTTATATTGGGAAAAAGTATCCATAATTTCGGTGATTTATTAGTAATTTACAAAGGAAATATAACAACGGTTCTTCTTTCATACAAAATGTTTCAAATCTAAAACACCCTAGAAAGCATATACAACTTTTCGACGAATCGAACCACATTCAATAATTCAAAAAGGGAAGAATTTTCCCCTAAACCGAGTTAAGTTAATAACTGAAGATGATTTAAGGCAGCATGTAACCATTAAAGTAAGCAATTTTTAAACAAAAAAACGCAAATTTTGAGGTATTACGCAAGGTTGGGGGGTTGGCGGGGGACTAACAACCCGGCCCGTAAAAACGAACGTTTAGAAAGAGTATCAGAGATTAACATTGTCGCTGGTTGGTGCAGGCTAAGACCGTTCAGCGGTCGTTGTCCAATAAGAAGAGAAGCACTTCATTTCGTCAGCTGATCTTGGAATTACTGGCAGTGTTTGGCGGAAATTTCAGGACAGTAAAATCATTGCCCCTCCAAAACATCTCGCAACATGCGCCAAACATCTCGATTATATACGTCATTCAGTTCACGATTTGGCGCTGGCATTCCTAATTGTTAGCTGGTATCTCCTTATTCACCTGAAGATCAGGATTGCTGGAATTGACACGAATCTTCACATTTTTTCCCAAACAAAACACGGTACGGTACAATTTCACTATTTTTAAGTAAATACTTACTGGGGAATGCTTCCCTACGATTAAAATTATTTCCCGAAAAAGCAAGTGTTTAAAATGAAGTATTCAATATTATTCCCACGCACGATAATTTTTTTACGACGCGAATGATGAAATGAGATGTGAATAGTCGAACTGCTCGCGAGAGCGGGGCGGAAGCTTGAAAGAGAAGTAAACAATTGTTTGCTATTGCGCTCTCTCACTGGCTGACAATTTGCCAAACTATTCGAAGTTCGTGAGAGAGAGTGTAAGCATACGCAAGAGAGAGACAATTGCTTGCTGTTTCGCTCTCTGTCTATCGTTTGTCGATGCCGCCTCAGTGGGAGAGATCGCGACGACCTTATTTGTTGGAAGGAGGAAAGGGGGGTGGGGGAACGCTGCATTAATGAGAAAGAGAAGCCAACAATTGTTTTCTGTTGCTCGCTCTGTCTGTCCCGTTGCAGTATATGAAAAAAAACACATTGTGCGTATTGTGGCTTCATTGTGACGCGATCGGATTATAAAAAGTATCCTATCTGGGGCCCTTGGATCTAAGCTACCTCCACACCAATTTTCAGCCAAATCGGTTCAGCCGTTCTTGAGTTATAAAGGGAATAACAATAGCGCGGTACTCTTTTATATATCAGGCTGGGGAAAAAGTAATCCATTATTTTCTCGGTAGATGACTTAAGTGATCGATATCTCGTGAAGTATCGATCGTACAGTTTTAAATTTAGGCTTGTTTTAAAGCTGATACTTCACACTTAAAAAGATGCTTCACTGTTTATTGTTTGTTCCATTCGTTTGTGAGTCATAGGGTGTAAACAATGGAAGTTGCCAAAGAAAAAATTGGGTATATTTTACAATTTTTGTCCGATAAAGGCGAAATTTTAAGCTAGGCCGCTGAAATTTTGCATGGTGTTCATGGTGCCGATGCCCTAACAGCTAGCTACGTTAAATTTTGGCTTTGTTGACCCTATTCAGTTTTATTTTATGTTAAAGCCTGGGCAGATACGTCAACGAAAATGTCGATAAAATCACAGAAATAATCAAAGTTGATCGGCATGTTGGTAGTCAGAGCATCGGTCAGGAGCTGAAGATTAACTATCAAATAGTTTTAAGCCATTTGCGCAAAGCTGGATTTAGAAAGAAGCTCGATGTTTGGGTGCCACCCTATTTACACCAAAAAACATGATGGCTCGAATTTCCATCGGCGAAGTTTTGGCTAAACGGAATGAAAACGAACCATTTCTTAAACGGATAGGTACTGGGGATGAGAAATGGGATACATACGACAATACTGTGTGAAAATAATCATGGTCTAAGCGCGGTGAAGCATCTTAACCGATGGTCAAACCAAGACTCATGGCCAGGAAGGTTCTACTGGGTTTATGCTGGGACTCGAAAGGAATCGTTTATTATGAGTTGCTCCCGTGGAGCCAAACACTAAATTTCAGACCTCTACTGTCAATAACTGCACCGTTCACAGCTAGCAATTGACCAGAAACGGCCAGAATCGGCCAACAGAAGAGGTGTTGTGTTCCACCAGGACAACGAAATGTTACGCACGTCTTTAGTGACTCGCCAGAAAGTCCGGAAACTTGGTAGGAAAGTTTTAATGCATCCACCGTATAGTCCGGACCTTGCACTAAGCGAATGACACATTTTTCTCGCATTACAAAATTTCCTGAGTGATGAAAAACTGAGATCAAAAAAGGGTTGTGAAAATGGATTACTTCAGTTTTTCGTCAATAACGACTAAGCTTTTTACAAAAGAGGCATTACCAGCCTACCTTTGAAAAGACAACAAATTTTCCAACAAAACGGTACATATTTGACGTAAATCGGACCATCGGAAGTATCTTAAATAATGTTTTGAATTTCACCCAAAAATAATGGATTACTTTTTCCCCAACCTTATATATAGATAAAAGAAACTTTTTAATTAAAAACACTCTCATAGTTTCAACAATCGTATCAAAAGTTACCAACCAACCAATGAATGAGTGGATTTCCTTATCAAGGAACGGGCCAGGCCGTGTTTAGTTAAGAACCAAATGTTGAAACCAATTCGATGTTCAGTTTACGTACTGAAGATTCACCGACACCGACGCGAATGCAATGTGCAATCTGAAACTGCATGAAGCGTCAATTGATTGAATTGTTTTGATTGAAACTGCGGTAACCCTCAGTAAGGCTACCCAAACGGAAGAATCATTAGCACTGGACGGGACCAATTAAAATAAAAAAACACTACAAAATGATTGAATTCCGGAACGAGCGCGCACCAAGCGGCACATTCTTGAACCACCACGTTCTCGAACTCGGCTGCCTGCTACGATTAGCCCTTTCTGGCCCGTCCGTTTTGCCACCGACCTCAGCTCGTGTTCATTTTAATTAAAAAACCATCACAAACTGCACCGGCTCACTTCGGCTACATTCGTGGGTTGGTTGGTTTTGTTGAAAAATAAAACTTAGAACGGAACTTTGTCCTGCGGCGCCACGGCGCGGCTCCTGGCCGGAACTTGCACAAACACCGCACACAGAAGGATGGTGCCCCGGTTTGGTGCCTTCGTTTCTTTTCCCCCGACGGGTTTGATGAAATGAAAATAGCGTTTGTTTATGTTTCACAGTTCCCGTGTAATGGGGTTTTTGGGGGTTTTCTCGGGGAACCTGGGCCGAGCGGTCGGAGCGCAAAAGGAGCCCGCCTTAAGCCACCCCGATGCCGATTCCAATCATAATGGAGCTCGCCCGTCGGCAGCATGAATGTATGCACGAGCCCAGGCCGTGGACCAGCGCATATCTTCGAAGATTCCTCGCTTGCTCGCTGCTGTTCGCGTGTGTATATCCTTGGTTTCTTTCTCTCGTTATTTTCCCAACCGCAGCGAAACTTTCACCTGCTCAGTTCCGGCTCCCGCGGGGAATAACTTTTTTTCGGGCCACTTCCGGGGACGAGCCACACAGGAGGATCGCCCCCGCAGCTTTCCGCAAACCGCCTGATCCCTGATTCCTGGCTACCGGCGGAATCTTTTGCGAGAAATTAAAGGATTTTCCGCACATCATTCTCGGTTCGCGAATAAGTGGCTGGTAGCAGACATAAGAAAAAAAATACCGGAAAAGGAAAGGAAATCTGCTACTCCCAGCCTCTTCGAGACCACCGGTTGCTGGCGGAAAACTGTGGTCTTCCGACAGCGAAAATGTCAGCTTCTTGTGTGTTGTTTGTTCAGTTGCTAACTAGGGTTCAGTTGCCTGAAGCGTGTGCCTTCTCCTCCTGCTTGGCGTGCGTGCGTGCGGCACGCCAAAGACGAGGTTCCGCCGGGAAATGCGACAACCACCGGGTGGTGGTGGTGGGTTGCTTTGCTCAAACTTTTTTCGCCCATCTTCGTGTATCTTTTGTTGAGCGCGTGTATCGGCTCGCGAATAGTTTCTCTGCTCAGCTTCTATTGTTGCACCGGAAAAGGACGTTCTGGAAAATGGTCTTGGAATTTCCCTATCTAATTGAAATATTATTCATTTTCCGTTACAATACACACATTACATGAGCCTTAGGGAGCACCTTTAGGGAGCAATCGGTAGTTTTCAGCATGCCGAAATGCGTCCCATTGAACGTCATTTACGAGCTACGAGCCGTTGCTACGGAACTGGGGAGTTGGCGTTTATTGTTTCAGGAATGCGATTACTGCCGAAGTCGTGGACCAGCCGTGGACAGCAGGCGTTTCGGGCGTCCATCCCTTTGTAGCCTGGCGCGATGCGTTTTCCGGGAAGCTGTTAAGAATCTCATTTACATAATTTAATAATCGTCATCGTCGGGCGGTGGTGGTGCGGAGCTTGTCCAGTGCCGGCAGAAGTTCGGCCCGACGACTTCAGCCGTTCCGGAGCCACTTCATCAGCCGAAAAGCAGCGACAAACCAATCGGACGGGACCGGGCCGGTGCCGGGCCGGGCGATACAATCAACGGGAAAGTTTTTCTATTCCCTCTCAATTTCTGCCCGATAAAAAAAACCTGCCAAAAGGAATCGTTCGTTCGAAGAAGATCTCACCAAGAATCAGTCCTCGGCGTTGGCGCCGCAAAGGGACCCAAACAGCCCACAACCTGGCGCCGAAAGATGCGGGAAGGGAGAGCAAACAGAGTGCCCGCTTTCCCAAATGCCCGCGCGTGCCACCCTAAACGAATAGAAGCGAAATAAAGGATCCGTTTTTCGCTGGACTTTTTTTTTGCTCCCTTGGCCAACATTCTGTTTGACCGACTTTTCCGTGCCCGTGATGAAATACCGTTCCACAAAGACCCCCGGCCGTGTTTTTTTGTGTTGCTGTGGGTGGGTTGCCATCCCGATGCTCATTTATGATGGTTTAAATTTTCATTAAGTTATGCTCTGTTTTGCTCCATCTCGCGGTGGCCGCGCCCGTTCCGGAGGCCGTTCGTTTTGTTCCCGGGTTTGCCTTTTCCGCCGCCTTTTTTTTCTTGGTTTTGTTTCACTTTCAAGATCGTTACCGTAATTCCAGGTAGTTGTGTGTTTGGTCTTTTCCCTGGCCTCTCTCGCTCTCTCTCGCTCGCTCGCGCTTTTCTGCCTCTATTTGCCTGTTTGACCGGGAGTTTTCGGAGGAGTTGAGAAGGAGTTACTTTCGGTCCCTTTAGGGCTTATTAGGTTTTCTTGGCACAGTTTTCCGTCCGCACCGCCGACCGGGTGGATGCGGGATGAGCACTCGGGAAATGTCACCGCCTCCCCGGGAGAAGGTCCCGGGCCACCGGGCCACCGGGCACCGGTTTGGAGTGATTTGGAGGGCGATATTTTCATGACAGCTTTTGCCAAACTTGGCCGCATTTCATAATGTGGCCCATTCTTTTGCTAATGTACTGGAATTTGAAAAGGGTATTTTGGTGTTTCTTTGACATTCGGAGCGTGCGAAGAGGAAGGAAACGAAAACATCATCGGATCATTGGATCATGCTTAAGGAATGCATAAGAGCGATCGCTCGCGCGGTCTTAGTCAGAAGCGCCAATGTCAAAGAACCCCGTCCGCAGCACGTTATGATGTCATCGCAAGCGATCGCCGTCGTGATGATCGTCACCTCGACGTGCTGTCAAGGTTTCCGGCTTCTCGCACCAACACTGCCGCGCGGTTGAATGGGAATCGGATATTCGGGTGTCTTACGAGAACCGCTCAGAGAGGGTGCGTTGGATTCGACGTGCTCCGTGCCGAGGGTCCCCTTCATCCATTTGTTATCGGCAACCTTACATCATCGCCGCATCGCGCATCGCGCGCCCTGCCAATAGTGGTTCTCCTCCCCGACCTGTCAAGTGGCTGTCAGGTGAGAGAAATATTACTTCACGCGGGGATGACTTCATGGCCGTCCGCGGGCCACCAGGATGCGTTTGACATCGAGCGCTGTTTGATGGTGATCCTCCCCGACTGCCACGGACCAGATTTTGTCAAATTGACTTTTCGTGCACGAGAAAAAGAAGTTGAGAGGCGGACTTTCACAGCGGACGGGTTTTCCGTAGCTGGGATGGTCTAACAAGGAGCGTTAACCTACTATTCCGGCCGGGGTGCGGCTGCGGTGGCGTACACTGTGGGGACTGTGATTAAATTTTGCACCGCCCTTTATATGCCGCACAATCGAACGACAAAGGGAGCATATCGCAATGGATCAATAGAGAGTGAGGTCCACGCCGTTCGCCAAAATCCGCCCTCCCAGGTCGCTTGTAATAACCGGACCGAGAAGGGTTGAATGGTTGAGATTAAGTTTTCTTTTCATCATCTTTGATTGAATCAGTCCAACAGCGTTCGCTCCGGACCGGGCTCACCCGATGGGCGAGTTCTTCGAGGCACAAAATTAATTTCTTCAATCGAGCGGCGAAGAAATGTCTTTCCTTTGGCCACAGCAGCATCGGTAGTACGGTACGGACCCTGAGTGGGCGAATTTGTATGCAAAATGGGTCGGTGATGAAAATGTTGCCTCCTGGTGCTCTGGGCTTTTTTTCGTGGCGGCAAGTTATGACACAAAAATTGTGGCAAAAAATTTGGCCACCGTCACCGTAACCGTTGTCAATGTGACATCCGGGTGGACCAGGTTTTAATGCTCTTCGTCCAAAGCACCAACTAAATTGGTTTTTAGGATCGACGACCTGATTTCGCCAGCGAAGGAGTTCGTCCGTGTCTGGAGCGCACAATAATGTTTTAAAGCTCGAAGGTCTCAGATTTTATCAGACCCCAGGCCGATGCCGTTGTGCTGATTGGGGCCAGTTTTAATTTAATGATTTTCAACATTAGACGAGGTCGTTATCGTTCATGCGCAGGTTCTGCTGTGTAAGGCCACCGCCATGCTAAGGCGGATCCTACCTATATTAAGATGTGATCTTTAGAACTTTCGCCATCAGCATCAGTCGATAAATAGAAATTAATTAACTCGCACCGTGGACTGAAAAGCTTTAAGAATCGCCAATCGCCTACTCGAAATCGGGATATAGAAATGGTTGTAAACTACAACCTAAAGTTCTTCCGGACATTGCTTTCTTCCGCCATCTTTATGGGACCGTTTCAGGTAGAGTAATGGGGCGGGTACGATGCAAAATGTCGCCGATTCTCGTCGGTGTGCGCCTTGTGTTTGTCTTTCGCCATTTGCTGAATGGTCGGCTTCCGTCTCGGGACATACCGAGGGAGATCCCATTTGTTGCCGCTTGCTAACCTTCGTAAGTGGCCTCTCAACACGTCCTCAAGCATGCGGCAAGTGAAATGCCAAGTGTGAGAGGTTAGGTGGACCACCTTTGTTTGCCTTCGCCCCTTCCCCGCCGGGCGCTGGACTCGAAACCGATAGTCGTTTGCCCAACATTTGCCCAAAGGACGCAACATTTTGTTTCAATTTATACGCCGTCACCGTTGACGTCCGGGAGCCGGCGTTCTGCCACGCACCGGATCCGGGTCAGTCGGGTTGATGTGTCCACTTTCTGGCCTCTTCACGTAGGGAGGAGCCCGGGACGATTACTTACGCCCGGTTGCCGGTTCATCGGCAAGCCCTTCAGCCGGCCGGAAGGATCGAAGAAGAAACAGTGGCAAGCATCTTAAGTGTAGCAGCCAGTTTGGCCCCTTTATGTACGCCACCATCAGCAACAACGGGTTCGTCTTGAGCAGGATGACGCTGGCGACGGCGATGATGATGGTGATGATGGTGATGATGCGTTTCTAGTCTGGTCCACACGGCAAATGGGAACGGATTTTCGAGAGCCAAAGGCAAATGAGATTCAATTTTACTTCCGGCACTCGTCCACGCCCGTCGCCCACCAACAATAACAACAGGTGGGATTCCCAAAGGACATGCGAGGCGGCATCGGCGGCGGAACTGCTGCCGCCGGGAAAACAGGATAAATGAACCCATTAGAGGGCGGAGATACGATAATAGATCGAAGCACTTAGCCGGCCGTGGGCTGTCGGCCGAGGCCGATAGGTGGTGGTGCCGTGGAGGAAGTTTGGAATATTCGTCCTTTTGTCCTACCGCGCCCTATCTTCGCGATGATAATGCTACTGCTACTAGCTGCTCCTGATGCTAAGGAGTGGGTTCTTGGCGCAGCATTAACCAAGTAATTGGACCGGAGACTGAAACAGAGTGAAAAAGTAGGCAAACAAATAAAAAAAACCATGCCCAGGGCCTATTTGAAGTTGAGATGGGCTTTCGACCGAGTTTCCCACAAATCATCATTGCCGGTGGTGGTTTGTAGCAATTCTTTTCTTTTCGCCCGTATCTGCACATCTGCATAGCCCGGTTAGTGGGCTGTCGTTTAAGGCGATCGAACACATTTATTGTGAGAACGGATTCTTTCCGGGGCCAAAAAAAGATCTCTTGAGAAAAGAATTACGCAGTCATAATGGAGTGGAAAGGGTGAGAAAGAATGTGTGATTTGGTAAACGTATTAAAACAATATTTGTTGGATAAAATATAGAAAAACCGGTACATCGAAGGCTCCAAATCAATATATTTGTGAACGACTCTACACAGACCAAATATTGCCATTACAAGCATTCAGATCATGACTTGGAACTGCAATATGACTTCAGTTATTAACCAACAAACGATGCAATGTCTCGACATGTTTTACCTACCTTTAAAACATTTCCGTTTTACCTATCAAAAGGACAATTCGGAAGGAACGCACTTGGTACGATAGCTACCCTGTTCGTAGATATTGCCAACTGACTGGAAGTGCCACAGAAGCCAACGATTATGCCCTTAGCAAAACCGGTTGAATCCCTTACTCCGATGAAACGGAAGTGAAGAGATTCAGCACGACTACACCGACCGATCATCAGCCATTCTACTTCTAATAACCCTCCTACCCAAGTCTCATAGCGTTCTTGGAGCAGTCAGTGTTGAAGTCATCAGCAAAGGTCAACCGGTGACAGAAAAATGTGCTGTCCATCAATTTGATTCGCGCTGTCCATCAAAATTCCGCTCACTCGCTTGCTCGCTGAATGTGAGAACATTTTTCGCGATACCGTTCCCGGGTTTAATCATTTTAATTGCAATTGTTTGCATATTTCTAGGCGCACGCGCTCGGGTAACGTTTCGCGAACCACGCTTTAAATTCTTCCCATCCCGGTCGGAGCACTGTGTTCAGCAATGTGTTTGCAAACCTTAGCGTCGGGGGTCGTCTTGTCTGTCCCCGGTTCATTAGCATTCGATCGATGGACGACAACCTGTTTCAATTTGAGGTTAATTTCGCAATTTTGCGACCCGTTTGGGCTAGTTCCCGAGCCACTGACAGGTGCAACATTGTAACGAGTTGAGTGTTTACATGACCAACAGGCACCGTTGGTATGAAGATCCCGTTGTTGGGGTGTGTTTTGCTATGCACTCCAAATATGGCGGAGTTCTAGGAAGCGCCTATCCTGCCGTTTCGGGACATTCAAATGCCGCGGATGATGATGTTCAACTTCTTCCCGCGTACGGCTTAGACAAGCCGACGACGCAGTGCGAATACGAATAGGCCAAATCGCCGAAACAGTAGAAAAAGAGATAATAGTCGGTGTTCGGAACCTCTACGATGGCGACCTAATTTGTGTGAGTGCGCTCGACACTCGTTTTCGCGCGCGTGTGTGTGTGCAGAAGATGGCACCGTTTGCTGATCGTGATCGTGTGCCATGACAGGGGCCACGGTCCGCTGATCAACACCCTGTCTAGCCCACCGGGTTACGGTGGAGTGAAAAGGAAGAAACTAGCACGGGCACGCACGGAGAAAGAGTTGTACCGGGGTGGCTTGATCGGTGGCGGACGGGGATCTTCGCGAATGGCAGGAGAATGGGAAAGACTGGCCAATTTCAAGGTTAAGTGCACGTCACGCAATCGCCTTGGCCGGCACCTCGCGCCCTCCGTCACCGGTCTGCCGGCCGGTGGCGATTTCCAATTACGTACTCGCACACTCACGCGGGCGCCCGTATGGGTACGTTGTGGTGCTGCACATCCGTTGCGTCATACCCGGGGATCGAGCCACGAAGCAACAGTGCTGATCAACATTTTAGCATGGTTGTGTTTCCCTAGAAAATACAACGATTACCTTGTCAACACTAATCATATTCCCTGAAACCTAACCTCTCATCGTATATTCGGAAAGTTTCCACATTATTACCACCACCACCAGCAAAGCGTCCGTTGGGGTGGTGATCTGCCATTCGCCAACCTCTCGCATATCGTTGGACTCGACCGATGACCAGCGGGCCAGAACATCATCCCCAGCTGCCGAACATGTTTACGATTGTGGCGAATAGACGGAGATACCTGTAGTCGTACCGGCCGTTGCTATGCACGCCATAGCTGGTGTTTGTGCTGGCTAGAAGTTGTGGAAAAAAGAACACACTTGGTGATGCTATAGGTCAATGTACGACTCTCCTCTTTTGCACCTTCAAAATCTCAAGTGATCATGGATCGATTCGCAGTTGTTGCGGATCGCACACCCTTTCGGACGAACTAGTTCGGACGCCTCTAGAGATCTATAAATTAGCTTAGAAAAAAGAATGTATAAAGTATTTTTATTTTTGCATAACCATTGACATTCATTATTGATTCTACGGAACTGAGCCATCGAAAGGAACTGACATGCTTCGCAGGTTGTCTTTCCAGAACGTTGTGAACATGGCGAGTCAACATGGCTCCGGCTTACTGCCTTTTTCTCTGTCTCTCTCACAGGTCGGCACTGTCAGCTATAACTCTTTTTTCCCGGTTCTGCCCTCCCAGGTTCTCGGTCTCTGTGTGTGTGTGTGCGTCATTTTGTAACGTATCGGAGTTAGCTAACTGCTGCCCATCGCATGTCGCATTTCCTCGGCTAGAGAACCGAGGCACAGGAAAGATGGTGGCCGACGATAGCTGCCAGCCGCGCCGCTGCCACGTCGGGTGTCAGTTCGAGTTTCGATTTCAATACGTTTTGTTTGGTTTTTTCCATTTTGTGGGCCGCGCGGTTCGCTGTCTTTCCTGCTGTCACGTTAACATCCGTTAGCAGTTTCCCCAACGATTCTTTTTGTCTGCCACCAAGCCACCACCATGGCTTTCTGGGGCCTGAGAGGTGATCTGTGGTAGGTTCCTGTGGAACCAATACCTAGCCACTTGATTGTCTCTGGTTACAATAATGAAACTTTTTACTGCTTCGAATGCTTCCTCAACCAACCTATTTAATGTTACTTACACCGAGGGTGAAGTGCTTCTCTTGTGCATACTACCGATGTGACAGTTTGCCCATTTTTTGCAACGTTTATTTATGAGTTTTATTTGTTTTGAACATTTGATATTGGTGAATATTTTGGTAATTTATGTTGCTGCTTCTCCCAAAGTGTAGTACCGAACGTTGAGCACCAGATACATTTATCAACATCATTTCTTCGCACTTTTATTGCCCCAGTTGCAATGTCCGAGCCGGTTCCTCTTCTGCATCGCATTGCATCGGAAATTCCTGTACAATGAAACACAGCGATGCAGTACGGAGGAACCACCAAGCGGCCACCAAGAGCAAAATGAGTAATGCCTTTTTGTGACACACCGCTCAGTGACCACTCCGCGTCCATTCCGGGCGAACCGGTTTTCAAGGCTCGGTCGTTAAATAACATTTCACTAACTGTTGCTGCTTCAGAGTGCGCATTTCTTTCGTGTGGTTATCATTCAAGGTTTTCCGGAGACGTCGCACCAATCTCCACCATATTCGGGTCACATCGACCCTAATGAAGGGTCCTTTTGCTAGGACAAATGAATGAATCTACAAACTAGGCTTTGATAGTGGCCATTTTAATGCACTTTATCGTAGTTGTAATGGTGGGATGGCTCGTGAACAGTGTCCCCATTTTGGCGACTGTTCTGTCCCATTTTTTTTTGGCGTAAGTTACTTACAACTCCATTAGCTTGATACTCCGCCAAGTTAATAGGGAAATCCGGCAAACGATAGGAGTTATCAGTTTGGGGTTTGCCATTTTTATGGGCCAACAGTGTTCGTGCTTTTTAATTTGCTTTCGCACAACTCGGCGGCATTAAAAGCCACTCAACATTGTCCCGCTGCAGACAGAATTGCAATTTCAGCGTCTTTTTTGTCTGCACGCTCGTTCGATCGAAACTTTTTTCGCTCATCCCAACTACGCCCGGGCTTACGGCAGGCATGCCGCCGCGGTACACGCCTCCCCCCCTCCCCCTCGGTCGGGCCGTGTGGTCGAATGGACATTAAGAAATATGCACCGATGGCCGATTATTAAGACACTTTTTTTGCGCCGGCCCTGACGTTTTATCGACCGTTCGCGGCGAACGAACGAAGCGATAGGAAGTAATGCTCGGTTTACGAGTTTTCATTTGCAAAAGAATATTTTATTAATGACACCCATTCTCGCCGACACCAGCAGCCAGCTTTGAGGGTTTTATATTGCCACCGGTTTTCTGTTATTAATCCTAGCTTAATTTGGCCACCGCGGAACGGGCGCAGAGAATACAAACAAACTAAGCCTGTCGCCGTCGAACGGCTAATGTTTAATGTTTTTGTTTTTGCACTGCCAGCATCATCGGCAAGGCCGCACTCGGTTATGGTTATGATAATTCCGATCGAAGAAGCCTATGGCTGCTGGTGAACCGGAGCGAATGGAGTACGTCGTCGGGTTCCGCCACCGGATCGAGGGTCCGCTGTAGTACTTGCCCCCGCCCTTGGAATTGGGCACTGTTTTTTGATGCCTATTTTTGCCCGCTTTTCCACTGTACGCTGCAAATTAATTTATTCGCCCGTGGATTGAAACGATTTATTGCGTTTCGGGTTCGGGATTTCGGGATTCGCTGCATACCCGGCGAGTAAAATTCGCGTTGGCCATGCTGTGGGATTTACAGCCCATTGAAGTTGCTCCGGACTGCTCCGTCGGCCCCACGGGATCTGGGGTGTGTAGATCTGTGCTTGACGTTTTTTTAATTATGTACGCCACCCGACGGTATGTGGAGCTGATGGTTTATTTAAAGATCCTAATGGGTCGATTACTGACGTTTTGCTGACGTTTCGGTGTGCGGCGAGAGTGCCTCTTAATTATGGCTCACCACGAAGGTTCGCGCTGTGACGATACTTGAGATCGTTTACAGCAACGCTAGCGTGGCTTGTTGAACCGCTCAAGCACCAAGCTACCAATTCAGGTCTCTCAGACGTCAGTAAGATGCCAGCCAAGATCAAAGCTCGGCCGGCCGGTCGGAGCCAAAGGCGACGATATTGATAAGCCGATAATTAATCGTGGGCGCGTTGATGCTTTCCTCGAAGACGTGTTCTATGTGTGTGCGCGTGATGTTCAAAGCGAACGCAAGCGAGCATAAACACGCCCGGGGGGGGCGAACATGCACTTGACAAAAATCGGAACCGTATAATTCTGTGCGCTGTGCACGAAACGTAGCATTAATATTCGAGGACTGACTGAAGTACTTTGCCGTCTCCCATGCAGAAACCTTGCGCAAGAGGGCAGGCCCTTTCTTGCAGCACTTACTGTCCCCAGCTCCAATGTCGGGAGGTACGAGCGTGTTAGGGGACCTCATTCGTTCGCCGAAACACGCGAGTCGCGTGGGAATCATTTTAACAACCGGGTGCAACCTTCTCCGGTGCAGATGCACGGTGCATGAAGTGCAACTTCTTGGGCACACGGGATATTCGATATCCAATTAGATTTGTGTTCGATGCGCGATGAAGACTCTGCGGTTATGAGGGCGGTTATTAGAGGATCAGATCCTGGAGGATGCCAAGCTCAACTCTTGGCTCTGTGGTAGTAAATTTTACGTTTTGCTGAACTTTGTTAAAGTAAACGTAGAGTGTGTTTTTGGTACCCTATCTCAATATACACAGGCTGAACTGGAGCTCTTCTCTACTCTGGAGGAGTTAAATCCTAATATGTTTCCATTGCTATAGCTATTAGTTTAACCTCGTCAAAATATTGTACCCTTTACTCTAAAACACACGTCAGAGGAGTCTTGTCAACGTTGTGGCTAATGACGGATGGTACGTCAAATTGATGCGGATAAAAATAGTAGTGAGAAACAACCCTTCTTTTTTGGGTCCTTTCAGGATACACATTTCCAACATTTTTCTTGTAACATCAATTGTCGATGCCTTTCGAAGAACCGAAACTGAAAGCGTTGCCTTTTCCCACCCGTCTCCGATGTGGTTATTATTTTTAGACAATAAGCATTCCTGACCGGCCCTCGTTCTAACCCTGCCGTTTCCGTAACTCCTGTTTTTCCCCCGCACAGGTAGAGGCCATGATGTCCTGCCCCCTGCCATTACCATTGCCACTACTTCCACCAGCACTGCACGCAGAATTCTCCCCGGTGCACATCGGAGTTAAGGTAAGTTCGTGTCCGTTTCGTTCTTCTCTGGGGCAAGTTTGAGGTACCCAGCCGCCGTTCTTGTTCGTGCAGAAGTCGGCCGATTTTTGGGATCGGGGAAGTTTACGGGCCACACGGGAGGACCGCTCACTAGCGGCAGTTGGACAAAGCAAGTCGAAGAACGGAAGGAGCGCCGCGCAATGAACACGACGAACCGCCGGACGTTGTAGCACTTGGGGCTAGACAGCGAAATTTTGGTAGAAAATTTTCTTTCGCCGTTGTGGATGAGCCCATACACTCCTCCATCTTGCTGACCTGGGAGCCCACCATCCATCCATTAAGGGTTGCAGCATAACCATAACCAGCATAAGCAAAACCTCCCAAACCTAACCGGGCGCGCTGTGCCTTCGGATTAAGGCGCCCAGGCGAATGAATGAGGGGCAGTCATAATTAGTTGTTTCTGCTGAGCGACGTGATCTGGTCTCCACGCCGCCCCGCCCCCCTGTGGCCCAACATAATACGCAAGTCCCACCCCGGGGGACCATCCCTGGAAAACGCCCATCGCAGAGACCGCAGTAAACTAATCATGATGGGTGATCAATTAGAGCATTCTGGTTCATGCTGGTGGGATCAGCGGGCGAAAGCCATCCGTCAACACACGGCACGTTCCGGTATCGTGGGCGGCCTCTTGTAGCGGTTTCGCCAACTTTCAGCCTCCGGTCCCTGGTGGTGTCGCGGCCAGAGATTGACGAAAAGTTACGCGCTGCCAGTAGTTTCATACCGTAATGGAATTAGATGAAGATCTAATTAGATTTGATACCAGTATTGATGGACTACTACTTTTCCCCCCCGCAACCTTCGGGTGCTCCGTATCATCATGCGCTGCTCGGGTTTATCTATTTCGCACCATCCCGAAACATCCCGCCGATCACTATTGATTCGGGCGACCCAACAACCGACTGGCAGACGCTCAGGCGCCCGGCAAGGATAACACACAACTCAATTCTGGTGACAGGAAAAACGCGCGCAAAAAACAACAACGATATCAAAATGGAAGATTGCATGATTTACATATTCAATTTTGTAAACCACTTTTACCCCGACGCGGGTGTGTGAGCAGGTGGTGTGCACTACTTCTACGCCGCCGTTGGAAAGCTTCATTTTCAGTTAAACTTTTCCTATCACCGTGAAAGTGACAAGCGCGCGCGTCAAAGGGTATCGGAGAGAAAGAGAGCGACCTGACCTGGTGTCTGTCAGCGGACTGAGCCGCGAATGATTGATTTCACGGGGGGCAGATTAGATCGCTTCGGTGTCCTGCTGCAGGCTGGGCGCTGATATTGCTGCTTCGCCCTTTTTGTCGTTTTTCGCCCCTTACGCGATTCACGCGATCAGTCGATCGATCGGCGCCGGTTAGAAACTAAAACTAACTCTTTTTTGGGAAAGGGCTTTTTTTTTGCTCACCGATGGTTGCCTCCGAAACAATCCCCGGATGAGCTGCACGAATTGTTGGAAGCACCAGGCGCCTCCACCGGGTCGGCTACGCAACAGTGGAGCATAATAAAAGCACAATTTGAAGTTTATTGCCAACACAATCCGTAGCACCGTGTTGGGGAGGGGGGGGGGGGGGCACCCGGCCACCGCTTGATAACACCTTGACAACGCGCCACCGCGCGACGTCAAGGCGGCGTCACTGAGCCGTGTTTAAGGATTAAGGGTGGCGAACGGCGCCCTCCACGACATCGGGTGCCCATTCAAATCTCCTCGCCAGTTCCGAGCGGGTGTCCTGATACGCGTATCACGCGCGCAGGTTGCGCGCGTGGCCAGGTGCAGCTGCCCGGCTCGGCCCGGTAGCTGCTGGCGTACGAAAGTTCATAAATTGTGCTGCTTTATCGTTGAAATATTTATGAGAATGACTTGGACCCCGGTGTTTCACGCTCCTCACACACACACACACACACAGGCTGATGGCTCCTGGGAGGATAGGCCCCCGGCGCTACCGCCACGGCATAGATTCTGGTTTGCCACGAATCCTCGGTGCTATTATTTTTCACCCGCTCGTGAAGAAATTCGTGACCGGATGCGGAAACTCATTTTGTATCTATTTGTTAAAGGTTATGGCACTTGAGAGAGAGCCCGCCAAGGACTTTTCTTCGGTGGCGATGGCGCAGGCAAGGAATCAGTCACCGGCACGTGCGTGTGGGCGTGCGTGCCGGTGCGCGCCCGGGCCACAGCGGACATTGTTCACATTTTTCTTCCGCGACTGATATAATTTCTGTGGTGGTGTAACCCAACAACGGATCCCCAAAGGATACTCCAGGACTCGCCCAGGTGAGGGTCACGCCACGCAGTCCGACAGGCGACAAATGTCCTTTGACCGTTCATCCGTTTCGGGTGGATGCGCGCTCTCGTGTGTGGGGGGTGGGGGGATTCTCGGCGGGACGTGAGCTGCCTACCGGAGCGCGCTATTTCGTCCCGTGTGTGTGTGGTCTGCGTTTGGCACCGTGGCCACTGAGGTGAAATGTGATCTCTCCAACTTTGGTTGGGCCGGTTGTTGGCATAATTGTGCGTTGGTTTATGGCACCTGTCTGTTCCGCCGGTGGACTCGTCCTTGTGACGCTCGTCGTGACCACACCAGCAGCAGCAGCACTTCGAAGGGGTCGTTTGGTAGATGATGGTGGCCGTCGTCCGCCCAGTAGCCCTAGCCTAGCCTGGTGGATTCCTTTCATCTTTTCGTGCGACAAAAGAAAATGAGCTCAAAATGGCGTAAAATTGAATCAACTCTCGAACATTCCTCACTCTATTGTTTGGGTCGCGCCCGACGGTGGTTTAGGAGGGCCCCTCCGAGGGTCGGCGTGACGATAACACTCCTTGCGTTGTCGCCACGAAGCCACCTGGAGGACCTGTGTTTTGTTGTTGCCGAGGAAAATTTAATTGATTTTCAAACCGTGTGCACGTATCATAAACCGGCGTGGCGCGCACAGTAGATCATTTCTGGGGTACGCTCCAGACA